>NC_091990.1:2382228-2666921 GCF_044704955.1 Pristiophorus japonicus | reverse complement strand
GGGGGAAGGGGAGAAGGAGGGGGGGAAGGGGAGAAGGAGGGGGGAGAGGGGAGAAGGAGGGGGGAGAGGGGAGAAGGAGGGGGAGAGGGGAGAAGGAGGGGGGAGAGGGGAGAAGGAGGGGGAGAGGGGAGAAGGAGGGGGGAGAGGGGAGAAGGAGGGGGGAGAGGGGAGAAGGAGGGGGGAGAGGGGAGAAGGAGGGGGGAGAGGGGAGAAGGAGGGGGGAGAGGGGAGAAGGAGGGGGGAGAGGGGGAGAAGGAGGGGGGAGAGGGGAGAAGGAGGGGGGAGAGGGGAGAAGGAGGGGGGAGAGGGGAGAAGGAGGGGGGAGAGGGAGAAGGAGGGGGGAGAGGGGAGAAGGAGGGGGGAGAGGGGAGAAGGAGGGGGAGAGGGGAGAAGGAGGGGGGAAGGGAGAAGGAGGGGGGAGAGGGGAGAAGGAGGGGGGAGAGGGGAGAAGGAGAGAAGGAGGGGGAGAAGGAGAGAAGGAGGGGGGAGAGGGGAGAAGGAGGGGGGAGAGGGGAGAAGGAGGGGGGAGAGGGGAGAAGGAGGGGGGAGAGGGGAGAAGGAGGGGGAGAGGGGAGAAGGAGGGGGAGAGGGGAGAAGGAGGGGGAGAGGGGAGATGGGGGGGGAGAGGGAGATGGGGGGGAGAGGGGAGATGGGGGGGGAGAGGGGAGATGGGGGTGGAGAGGGGAGATGGGGGTGGAGAGGGGAGATGGGGGGGAGAGGGGAGATGGGGGGGGAGAGGGAGATGGGGGGGAGAGGGGAGATGGGGGGGAGAGGGGAGATGGGGGGGGGGGGGAGAAGGGAGGGAGAGGGGAGATGGGGGGGGGGAGAAGGGGGGGGGGGGAGATGGAGGGGGGAGGGGGGAGATGGGGGGGATGGGGGAGGGGGGTGGGGGGGAGAAGGAGGGGGGAGATGGGGGGGGGGGGAGAAGGAGGGGGGAGATGGGGGGGGGGGAGAAGGAGGGGGGAGATGGGGGGGGGAGGGGGGAGATGGGGGGGGATGGGGGAGATGGGGGGGGATGGGGGAGATGGGGGGGGATGGGGGAGATGGGGGGGGGGGGGAGAAGGAGGGGGGAGATGGGGGGGGGGGGGAGAAGGAGGGGGGAGATGGGGGGGAGAGGGGGGGATGGGGGAGATGGGGGGGGGGGGGAGAAGGAGGGGGGAGATGGGGGGGGGGAGAAGGAGGGGGGAGATGGGGGGGGGGGAGAAGGAGGGGGGAGATGGGGGGGGGGGAGAAGGAGGGGGGAGATGGGGGGGGGGGAGAAGGAGGGGGGAGATGGGGGGGGGAGAAGGAGGGGGGGGAGATGGAGGGGGGAGAGAGAGCGCACAATGCAGGCGGTGCTGAAGCAGCGAAGGACTGACCGCAATGTCAGGATTTCCACGTTTCGATGCGCACGCACTACATCCTGAAGTTGCGGTCAGTTTCAGACAGCGAACGCAGACATTACCGTCATTACCCACCGCAAAATCCGGATGCTGGGTTTAAGGATCATTTTAATCAGCGTTGGACACTCGTCTCTCCAGTCGAGGGGGCGATGTGCTCTTCCCACTGGTGAGTGTACACAGCTACTTCAAAACCATACTCCCTCTCTGATGGACAAGCTTGCCTGCAAGAGTAGACAAGTTTACCAGCCTGGGTAATGATTGACTTTTTAAAAAGGTGGCAACTTGCGTGCTACAGATATTTGTGCTTTAATTGGCTGTGTTAATTCAGGCATTAGGCATTAGCTGGCTTCTGTTGTGGTTAACAGAGCAAATGATGGCATCACATTAAGTACTTTGTGTGGCAGTGATGGGGAGGTGTGGTGAATATTCAGTTTCTGAATTTTTCTCCACACGCCCTCTCCAAATGGTTCAATAGACGTGCCACACACACGCTGGGGGTATTAGATGCTCACTATAGGAGGGCAAGGGTGAAAGAAATGCACGACTGTATAATTGTGTGTCAGACAGATCTTGTGGCAAACCACTGGCATGGAAGGAGAGAAAAAAAAATCGAATTTTAATTTAGATGGCGCCTTTCACATCCTCTGCATGCCCCAAAGCAAGGCAAATCATTGGTTTTATAAAGTAAAGCCACTGTAGATATGTCAGTAACAACCCAATTTACACATAGCAAGTTCCCATGAATGGCAAATATTTGCCAGAGAGCTATGTGTTTTTTTTTTCTACAGGGTTGGTTAAACCAAGACATCGGAGAACTCTTGGCTCGCTTCTGAATCTATGGGATGCTTTCATCCTGAATGGATAAATCGGGGACTTAATTACATGTTTCATCCAAAAGATGGCACCTCCGACCCGACACTCCCCCAGTACTTCACTGAAATGGTAGACCGGATTATCGGCTCAAATCCTGGACTGAGACTTGAACCCCACAACGGGTTGACGGCATGGTGCCTGGGAACCAGGCCGACATCCAGCCAGCAACAGGATTGCGCTTAAAAAAACATTTTTTTTTTAAATTCAAAACACAAAGAAATCTTGCAAACAAGGCATGACCTCTTCCATCCCGCTTACTTCCCATTGCTCTGCATAGATCTAATCTTATTTCCATCCTTTGAATGTGGCTGTGGCTCAGTTGCTAGCCACCTCGTCTGTGCTCAAGACTCTGGAGCAGGACTTGAACCCACAACCTTCTGACTCCTCCCTATCTCGAACTTGCCGCACCCCCATCCCAACAAGAGATGTCTGCGCTTCTGTAATTCCGGCCTCTCCAACATCACCGATTTTAATCGCTCTACCATTGGTGGCCGTGCCTTCAGCTGTCGAGGCCCCAAGCTCTGAAACTCCCTCCCTAAATCTCTCCACCTCTTTCCTCCTTTAAGCCAAGAAGTAACGGCAGGGATTGTGGATGCATTGGTTGTAATTTACCAAAATTCCCTGGATTCTGGGAAGGTCCCAGCAGATTGGAAAACGGCAAATGTAACACCACTACTTAAAAAAGGAGGTAGACAAAAAGCAGGAAACTATAGACCAGTTAGACTAACATCTGTGGTTGGGAAAATGTTGGAGTCCATTATTAAAACAGTAGCAGGACATTTGGAAAAGCAAAATTCGGTCAGGCAGAGTCAGCAGGGATTTATGAAGGGGAAGTCATGTTTGACAAATTTGCTGGAGTTCTTCGAGGATGTAATGAACAGGGTGGATAAAGGGGAACCAGTAGATGTGGTGTATTTGGACTTCCAGAAGGCATTTGACAAGGTGCCACATAAAAGGTTACTGCACAAGACAAAAGTTCACGGGGTTGGGGGTAATATATTAGCATCGATAGAGGATTGGCTAACAAAACAGGGAGTCGGGATAATTGGTTCATTCTCAGGTTGGCAACCAGTAACTAGTGAGGTTCTGCAGGGATCAGTGCTGGGACCCCAACTATTTACAATCTATATTAACGACTTGGAAGAAGGGACTGAGTGTAACATAGCCAGGTTTGCTGACAATACAAAGATGGGAAGAAAAGCAATGTGTGAGGAGGACACAAAAAAATCTGCAAAAGGACATAGACAGGCTATGTGAGTGGGCAAAAATTTGGCAGATGGGGTATAATGTTGAAAAGTATAAGGTCATGCACTTTGACAGAAAAAAAAAATCAAAGAGCAAGTTATTATTTAAATGGAGAAAGATTGCAAAGTGCCGCAGTACAGCAGGGGGTACTTGTGCACGAAACACAGGCAGGTACAGCAAGTGATCAGGAAGGCCAATGGATTCTTGGCCTTTATTGCAAAGCGGATGGAGTATAAAAGCAGGGAAGTCTTGCTACAGTTATATAAGGTATTGGTGAGGCCACACCTGGAATACTGCGTGCAGTTTTGGTTTCCATATTTACGAAAGGATATACTTGCTTTGGAGGTAGTTCAGAGAAGGTTCACTCGGTTGATTCCGGGGATGAGGGGGTTGACTTATGAGGAAAGGTTGAGTAGGTTGGGCCTCCGCTCATTGGAATTCAGAAGAATGAGAGGTGATCTTATTGAAACGTATAAGATTATGAGGGGGCTTGACAAGGTGGATGCAGAGAAGATGTTTCCACTGATGAGGGAGACTAGAACTAGAGGGCATGATCTTAGAATAAGGGGCCGCCCATTTAAAACTGAGATGAGGAGAAATTTCTTCTGAGGGTTGCAAATCTGTGGAATTCTCTGCCTCAGAGAGCTGTAGAAGCTGGGACATTCAATAAATTTAAGACAGAAATAGTTTCTTAAACGATAAGGGGATAAGGGGTTATGTGGAATGTGCGGGGAAGTGGAGCCGAGTCCATGGTCAGATCAGCCATGATCGTATTGAATGGCGGAGCAGGCTCGAGGGGCCAAATAGCCGACTCCTATTTATGTTCTTAAGACATTCCTTAAAACCTTAGTCTTCGACCAAGCTTTTGGTCACCTGCACTAACATGGGACGTTGGGACGTTTGACCAAGTTAAAGGCACTATGTAAATACAAGTTATTGTACTGAACAGAGGCAAAAATACTTTTAAACTGTAATGAAACAAGCATTTGGAGCAGAGCGAGCGACAATGGGTGAACTGGGGTGCAAGAGCCACGGGGCAGTGCACAGGACACCGATGGATATTTGCACGTATGGCGCTGGTACAATGTGGAACGATGGAGAGATACTCAAAGTGGAACAGAATGAAGGGCTGGAGGTTCTCAGCAACGGCTATACTGGTTTGAAGGTACAAATCACATCACTATTCCCAAAGTTTCTCTTCTCTGCAGCATAAACAATTCCTAGTGATGAGGGAACTATACACCAGAACAGCTCGCTAACTCAATTATCCAAACACTGCTCAGACATGCAATCATCCTGAAAGTTCATCATTCCTGGGATGTTAATGCTTCAAAATCTAAATGCTTTTTTGGGGGGGTGGCGGGGGAACAATTATTCTCCTTCCTCCTCCATCTCCCCAGCAACATGGTCGATCTTTTATTGGTTAAAACTCAATTGATGACTGATATAATTGTCAATTAGGAGGAGTTAGCATGTCGCCCACTCCTTAAAAGGGGCATAACCAATAAAAGTATAACTTAAAATTTAAAAGGCACCTTAAATTAAAAATTGCATTTCTGGGGGTGATTATGCACTCCAGTCTCTCCGGGGCCCACCGGTCATGGAAAGCCTCGAGGTGGACACCGTGTGCTCCATCTCCAGGGACACCTGGGCGCGAACACAGCCGCGGAAGAGAGGCGGGCAGTCGGGCTGAGCCGCTGCTCGTTAACTGGACCCGTTAATTGCCACCTTGGCCGGGCCCAGGAGCAGTCCCGAGAGGCGGTCCTCCGACCGACTTCAGCAACAGGCCGAGAGCCACAAAAAGGTCCAATCCAAATCAAACAATGACACATCGGGAGATACACAATCACCCGGCGACACTGAAGGCTTTGGTTGGGAAACATTTGACTGATTTTGGTTCTAGGTAAACCCTGGGATTTCAATAATGGTATCAGCTCAACAGTAAATACCAGGAAACGAATCAAATTCTCTCTTTCAAATTTTAGTAAATTTCCGTTTGGTGTAACGGGACAAGCTTATTATGGGATGTTTAGTTTGGCTCCCCAATCGAGGGCCTCCCGAGATGCCGAGGGGGAAATGAGGTGCGTCCGGTCACAGATCTCAGTGGGCGGGTCGATGTGAGGTGTTCCAGGGTCTGGGACCCACAGATCTCAGTGGACCAGTCAGTGTGACATGTTCTAGGGTCTGGGACCCACAAATCTCAGTGGGCCGGTCGATGCGAGGAGTTCCAGGGTCTGGGACCCACAGATGTCAGTGGGCCGGTCGATGTGAGGTGTTCTAGGGTCTGGGACCCACAGATCTCAGTGGGCCAGTTGATGTGAGGTGTTCCAGGGTCTGGGACCCACCGATCTCAGTGGGCCGGTCGATGCGAGGTGTTCCGGGGTCTGGGACCCACAGATGTCAGTGGGCCGGTCGATGTGAAATGTTCCACGGTCAGAGAACCAAAGATCTCAGTGGGCCGGTCGATGCGAGGAGTTCCAGGGTCTGGTACCCACAGATCTCAGTGGGCCGGTCGATGTGTGGTGTTCCAGGGTCTGGGACTCACAGATCTCAGTGGGCCGGGCGATGTGAGGTGTTCCAGGGTCTGGGACCCACAGATCTCAGTGGGCCGGTCGATGTGAGGTGTTCCAGGGTCTGAGACCCACAGATCTCAGTGGGCCGGTCGATGTGAGGTGTTCCAGGGTCTGGGACCCACAGATCTCAGTGGGCCGGTTGATGTGAGGTGTTCCAGGGTCTGGGACCCACAGATCTCAGTGGGCCGGTCGATGTGAGGTGTTCCAAGGTCTGAGACCCACAGATGTCAGTGGGCCGGTCGATGTGAGATGTTCCAGGGTCTGGGACCCACAGATCTCAGTGGGCCGGTCGATGTGAGGTGTTCCAAGGTCTGAGACCCACAGATGTCAGTGGGCCGGTCGATGTGAGATGTTCCAGGGTCTGGGACCCACAGATCTCAGTGGGCCGGTCGATGTGAGATGTTCCAGGGTCTGGGACCCACAGATCTCAGTGGGCCGGTTGATGTGAGGTGTTCCAGGGTCTGAGACCCACAGATCTCAGTGGGCCGGTCGATGTGAGGTGTTCCAGGGTCTGGGACCCACAGATCTCAGTGGGCCGGTCGATGTGAGGTGTTCCAGGGTCTGGGACCCACAGATCTCAGTGGGCCGGTCGATGTGAGGTGTTCCAGGGTCTGGGACCCACAGATCTCAGTGGGCCGGTCGATGTGAGGTGTTCCAGGGTCTGGGACTCAGGGCCACAGTCGCACTTCGGGCCGTCCCTCACTTTCCCCGTGTGGGGCAGGTGGGTGCAGCGTCCGTGCCCCGTGGGAATTGGGCCGAGCGCTCGCTGCCCGCTGTCTCCGAGGGAGGGCGAGGCCGGGGACCTCTGCTGGTGGGTCAGTGACGGGGTGTTGGTCCTTTGTGGGGAGCTGATGAGAACCTACACATTGTCTCCCTGTGCCGCTAGTTCACAGAAAACTTGCCAGCCAAGGTCAAGACGACAACTGAATGCCCAAAAGTGGCCTCCCGTCTAAAAGGCATTGAACACAAATTTCTCTACAATAGCCTGGTGTACGTTCAGCTGGAATACCACGACACAAGAAATCCACCATTTGCAATAGTGGCCTTAGAAGTTTCAGGAAATAACAACCATTTCATCAAACCTCAGTCACACTCTTGCATCACTGAGGGATACCAAAACCAATTGTACTGTCCCCAATGTCCTAATCGAAATCCCAACCGCCGAACTGGGGTCAGCCGGGACCTAGAGATCAAAGCCAGGATCCTAGTCTTTCTACCACTACATGAAATGCATTTCATTACTTTTGAGGAAACTCCCATTCAAATATGTTGAAAGTAAACTAGACGTTTTGATGTTAATGATCTTCCAACAGCAGGTTATAAAGAATATCATGTTCCTTCAAGTATCCCCTCCCACGCCCGAGTTAGTGTTTGCACAGGTAGTCTTTGTAGGCTCTTATTTGTAATTATACAATGTATCAAATATTGACACTGGTCTTTCCAAATCTTTCTTCCTTTAATGTTTTAGTTAAATAAAAACATTCTCTGGAGTTCATTTATAATTTGTTGTTGTTGAATTCAAGATATTCCCTTGAAGCTTCATAGAAACATAGAAAATAGGTGCAGGAGTAGGCCATTCGGCCCTTCGAGCCTGCACCGCCATTCTATGAGTTCATGGCTGAACATGCAACTTCAGTACCCCATTCCTGCTTTCTCGCCATACCCCTTGATCCCCCGAGTAGTAAGGACTTCATCTAACTCCTTTTTGAATATATTTAGCGAATTGGCCTCAACTACTTTCTGTGGCGCAGAATTCCACAGGTTCACCACTCTCTGGGTGAAGAAGTTTCTCCTCATCTCGGTCCTAAATGGCTTACCCCTTACCCTTAGACTGTGACCCCTGGTTCTGGACTTCCCCAACATTCAGCGGCTAACTGCTTTTTCTCCATGCAAGCCATTTACGGAGAAAGACTTGAATTTATATAGCACCTTTCACGAACACCCCAAAGCACTTTACAGCCAATGAAGTAGTTCTGCAGCGTAGTCACTGTTGTAATGTGGGAAACGCAGCAGCCAATACAGCAAGCTCCCACAAACAGCAATGTGATAATGCCCAGATAATGTGTTTTTGTTATGTTGATTGAGGGATAAATATTGGCCCCAAGACACCGGGGATAACTCCCCTGTTCTTCACAATAGTGCTGAGAGATTTTACGTCCATCTGATAGCAGATGGGAGAACTCAGTTTAACATTTCAAGATGATCAGAACTAGCAGGAATAGGCCATTCGGCCCCTGGAGCCTGCTCCGCCATTCAGCAAGATAATGGCTGATCTTCGACCTCGACTGACTCTCCCAGAGTCCAAAAATCTAGATCAGCCTTAAATATACTCAATGACTCAACTTCCCTCTGGGGCAGAGAATTCCAAACTTTCACAACCCAGTGAAGAAATGCCTCCTCAACTCGGTCCTAGATAGCCGTGCCCTTATGCAGAGGCTATACCCCCCCAATTCTAGACTCTCCAGCACGGGGAAACGGCCTCTCAGCAGCGACCCTGTCAATCCCGTTCAGAATCTTCATCCAAAAGACAGCACCTCCCCCAGTGCAGCGCTCCCTCAGCACGGCACTGGAGTGTCAGCCGAGATGTTTGTGCTCAAGCCTCTGGAGTGGGAGTTGAACCCACAACCTTCTGAGATTCCCGCTGGAAAAAGTGTGTGTGGGGACACAGTTCCAACTGTGATGCCCATTATGGTTGAATAGCATGTTGATTTTCCAAAACATGAAAAATGGCCATTTGAGATAGAACAGAGAGCGCCAGCACCCAAGCTACCATAGCCCACGAAGATCAAGATACTGTTACCATAGACAACTGTAAATACGTTCCACACATTATACGCAGATGGAATAAACAGTTTACACAAAACAATGTGTCAATAATCTTTGTTTTTAGGACAAGGTTTCTCACATCCCTATCTAGAATCTTTATTTAGCCGAGTTACACCAACAAAGTGCAGACTGAAACACCCTTGCCCCAGTTACATTGGACAAGAATGGGCCGGTTCCCATCAGCAGCGACCCAACCTTTGTTACGCAATATTCACAAAGGCAAACAAGAGTGACTATTGCTACTGACAAAACAAAGCAGCCTCCCGCTACCACCAAACTGGTCAATTTGTTTGAGCAAATACAAAGAGATTTCAAATTATAATAAATGAAAGCTAACTCGCGCCCCCCCCCTGCATTTTAATCAATGAGCAGCGTATTAACCCAACACTCCAGCTTCCTGCACAACTCTGGGATCCAGCTCACGACATCTTAATGCGTTCAAACTCAGTTTAATTTCCCATCGATAGGACCACTGGACGTGACATGAAGCTGCCCAGCATTTGCCCGTTCACATCACAGGACTGTTCGTGTCAGCTGTGGCTCAGTGGGCAGCACTCTCGCCTCTGAGTCAGAAGGTTGTGGGTTCAAGTCCCACTCCAGGGACTTGAGCACAAAAATCTAGGCCGACACTCCCAGTGCAGTGCTGCAGGGAGTGCTGCACTGTCGGAGGGGCCGTCTTTCAGATGAGATGTTAAACCAAGGCCCTGTCTGCCCTCTCAGGTGGATGTAAACAATCCCACGGCAGTACTTGGAAGAAGGGCAGGGGAGTTATCCCCAATGTCCTGGTCAATATATATTCATCCCTAAATCATCATAAACAAAAACAGATTATCTGGCCATTATCACATTGTCGTTTGTGGGAGCTTGCTGTGCGCAAATTGGCTGCTGCGTTTCCCACATTACAACAGTGACTACTCTCCTGTAAAGCGCTTTGAGACGTCCGGTGGTCGTGAAAGGTGCTATATAAATACAAATCTGTGTTACCCAGTACTGGAGCAATGGCCCACGTGCAGATTTACTGCACTCTTGCACACGCACAATTGCTCGAAGTCGGGTATGTACTTCCACATTCCCAGCCACTCCTTCTTCCACAACATTGAGGTCTGCACACAAAAAACCATCAGGGCTCGGCTTGCCGCTCCAGACAGCAATACTCAGTTGCACAGACCAGAGACGTGCTGACCCAAAGAATCACTTCCCTCAATATTTGGATAGATCAGTGGTCAGGAGATTGAAACAACGGACGACTTTTGCTTCAATCCTGTTGGTGGTACTCGTTAATGAAAGAAAGACTTGCATTTATATAGCATCTTTCACAATCTTGGAACATCTCAAAGCACTTTACAGCCAATGAAGTACTTTTTGAAGTGTAGTCACTGTTGTAATGTGGGAAATGCCAATTTGCGCACAGCAAGCTCCCTCAAATAGCAATGTGATAATGACCAGATAATCTGTTTTAGTGATGTTGATTGAGGGATAAATATTGGCCCCAGGACACTGGGGATAACTCCCCTGCTCTTCTTCAAAACAGTGCCATGGGATCTTTTACGTCCACCCGAGACGGGGCCTTGGTTTAACGTCTCACCCAAAAGACGACTGCATCATTCTTATAGTTCTGTTAATATAGAAACATAGAAAATAGATGCAGGAGTAGGCCATTCAATGAGTTCACGGCTGAACATGCAACTTCAGGACCCCATTCCTGCTTTCTCGCCATACCCCTTGATCCCCCGAGTAGTAAGGACTTCATCTAACTCCTTTTTGAATATATTTAGTGAATTGGCCTCAATTACTTTCTGTGGTAGAGAATTCCACAGGTTCACCACTCTCTGGGTGAAGAAGTTTCTCCTCATCTCGGTCCTAAATGGCTTACCCCTTATCCTGTGTCCCCTGGTTCTGGACTTCCCCAACATTGGGAACATTCTTCCTGCATCTAACCTGTCTAAACCCGTCAGAATTTTAAACGTTTCTATGAGGTCCCCTCTCATTCTTCTGAACTCCAGTGAATACAAGCCCAGTTGATCCAGTCTTTCTTGATAGGTCAGTCCCGCCATCCCGGGAATCAGTCTGGTGAACCTTCGCTGCACTCCCTCAATAGCAAGAATGTCCTTCCTCAGGTTAGGCGACCAAAACTGTACACAATACTCCAGGTGTGGCCTCACCAAGGCCCTGTACAACTGTAGTAACACCTCCCTGTCCCTGTATTCGTCTCTTTGGCACAAATATTTTAGGTCTTGTAATTGTCCCAATCGGCAAAAGACGAGTGCAATGGAGAATGTCATTGTTTTAACACTGTGTGGCGATGGACTTTCAGCTGGAGATGGCAGTGTTGGGATCACCTGTGATTCCAACAAGCTCAACACTGCCATCTCCAGAAACTAGGAATTATAGCAACCATCAGTGAGACACGATGCACAAGGAGTAATGGGCAAACCTGAAACAGAAGAGCAAAATTTGTTGATCTTGGCCAAGTTGACCAGCAGATGACTCCCGAGTCAGAGCTCCTGGACCAGGGCAGAAGAGGTGAAGCGGTCACACTCCCGATCACGCCCGGTTAGAAAGCCTGCACATGGCAGGCAGACAAGGTCAGGCTTCATTGTGAATAACCAGCCGACACACATTGCCTGGACTCTCACACAAACAGCCAATTGGGCGAGGAATGGGAGAGCTAACTGCATCCCTGAAATCCACAGTTAGCAAAGAAATTGTAGGGGCAAAGGGAAATGTGTAGATTAAGCAGTAGGGAGTGGAGGAGTGTTCGACAGTTCAGTACATTACTCGCCCATTGTACAGGATTAGAAACTTGTAGAAGTTACAGTCAGAAAATGATGGTTACCCTCCCTGGGAGATCCAAGGAGTAGGATACCTCCAATTTAATTGTGCAACTGGAATGTGGTTAGGCCTTCCTTCCTTGGAAAGCGAGAGTCACGACCAGCACCTCAATATTCGAGGTAACTTTGTAACCGTGCAACACAAAGTATTTGTTAGCCCAAGGGGAAAATCAGCTGGCTCTGTTCAACGTCACTTCATTGACATGTTACCAGTGGAATTATCATCACTATTTCTTCTACAATGGTGTTAAAAACATGGCTATACATTTCAGTCCCAATATCAGTAAACATAAGAGTGAGCAGCAGTTGGCCATTCGGCCCCTCGAGCCTGCTCCGCCATTCAATAAGATCACGGCTGATCTTCGACCTCAACTCCACTTTCCCGCCCGATCCTCATATCCCTTGATTCCCCTAGAGTCCTAAAATCTATCGATCTCAGCCTTGAATTAACGCAACTCCTCAGCATCCACAGCCCTAGGTCAGGGAATTCCAAAGATTCACCACCCTCTGAGTGAAGAAATTCCTCCTCATCAGTCCTAAATGGCCGACCCCTTATCCTGAGACTGTGACCCCTGGCTCTAGACTCCCCAGCCCGGGGGGAAAACATCCTCCCTGCATCTACCCGGTCAATCCCCCTCAGAATCTTGTATGTTTCAATGAGATCACCTCTCATTATTTTAAACTCGAATATATCGGCCCAAGTTATTCATTCAGTCTCAGCGGTGAACTTTAGCCTCGCTTGCTGCAGCAATACACAACATGGCTCAAGAGGTGCTGTGTGCAATACTACCATTAATACTTTTTAACCGACCAGAATGAGGTGCGCTCAATTAAACCCTAGACAACCACACCGCCATTATCCAACAGCTATTGTATGGTTGCCAGAGGCAGGGGTAATTGAAGTTGAGTGGGAACCCTGGCCTTTTTGTTCCCTCATCATATCCAACTGCAACAGGCACATTGCTGTAACGATCACGATCAGGTCATTCAGCTCAAACATTCAGCCTGATCATTCAGTGTCAGCTGTGGCTCAGTGGGCAGCACTCGCTTCTCAGTCAGAAGGTTGTGGGTTCAAGTCCCACTCCAGGAAACTTGAGCACATGAATCTAGGCTGACACTCCCAGTGCAGTACTGAGGGTGCGCTGCACTGTCAGAGGTGCCGTCTTTCGGATGAGACGTTAAGCAGAGATCTTGGCTGCTCTCTCGGGTTGGCTTAAAAGATCCCAGGGCACTATTTTGAAGAAGAGCAGGGGAGTTATTCCCGGTGTCCTGGGGCCAATATTTATCCCTCAACCAACATAACAAAAACAGATTATCTGGTCATCAACACATTGCTGTGTGTGGGAGCTTGCTGTGCGCAAGTTGGCTGCCGCATTTCCCACATTACAACAGTGACTACACTTCAAAAAGTACTTCATTGGCTGTAAAGTGTTTTGAGACGTCCGGTGGTCGTAAAAGGTGCTATATAAATGCAAGTCTGGTTTTTTTTAAACTGAGAATCATGATTTCGAATGACTGCTTGGGGTGGGTGCCCAAGAAATCATACCCCAGCACGAGTCAGCATAGGGTAGGAAAGAGTTGGGGTGAATGTTAGGCTCTGCGTAAAGCACAAGTCCTGGCTGAATATACCTCGACTTGACAATTCTGGCATTTGTTTGATTTGTCACGTTGTCATTTGACCAGTGATTGGAGAACATTTGTATTTCTTACTCGACTATGTACAGGTTTTATGTTTGAAACATAAACCAATTCAGCAAAGACACCGAGACACACAAGGCTTTTGTTCCATGGTTCAAGCCAGCTGCTGGTACCTCATCCAAATTGGCCATTGTTCTCAGTAATGGTCCACAGTCCATTTGATAAAATGGAAGGAATCACAGCTGACCCCAATTTAGTCTTCACTCAATGTCTACACATAAACTTCCCATCAGATACACCATCTCAGATACTAGAGACTGACCGTGAAGAACCTCGGCTGATATTTCCTCATCCAAGCTGGGAAACATTGAGGCCCATTTCACTAACTGCCAAACGAAGTTAGCAAAAAGACCCAGGACAAACCCAGGATCCTCTGCACTCAGCTAAGGGCATTTGTCACAGAATTCTATTGGCTGGTTTCATAGTGAAGCAATTGGGAGCTGCATGATATTGGAGCTAACTAGAACAAGAGGGAAATTCTAAATCATTTTGGCAAGGGAGAAGGTACAATGCAAAGTGATGCCAACTTTGAGACACCAACTGAATAATTATAGTGTTCATGAATAAAGTTGAATAGATAAGCACATATCAGTAAAACAATGCAGCATTGGAATAGATTAAATGTTGATGTTTTGGTAGGATTAGTGGCTGTCTCTGACTAAAAGGTTATGTCTTTCTCTCTTGTGGACCAATCTTAATCCAGTGTTGCTGTACAGCGGGACCTGGGGGAATTGTGCATGAAACACAAAAGGTTAGTATGCAGGTACAGCAAGTGATCAGGAAGGCCAATGGAATCTTGGCCTTTATTGCAAAGGGGATGGAGTATAAAAGCAGGGAAGTCTTGCTGCAGTTATACAGGGGACTGGTGAGGTCACACCTAGAATCTACGTGCAGTTTTGGTTTCCATATTTACGAAAGGATATACTTGCTTTGGAGGCAGTTCAGAGAAGGTTCACTCGGTTGATTCCAGGGATGAGGGGGTTGACTTATGAGGAAAGATTGAGTAGGTTGGGCCTTTACTCATTGGAATTCAGAAGAATGAGAGGTGATCTTATTGAAACGTATAAGATTATGAGGGGGCTTGACAAGGTGGATGCAGAGAGGATGTTCCCACTGATGGGGGAGAATAGAACTAGAGCGCATGATCTTAGAATAAGGGGCCGCCCATTTAAAACTGAGATGAGGAGGAATTTCTTCTGAGGGTTGTAAATCTGTGGAATTCGCTGCCTCAGAGAGCTGTGGAAGCCGGGACATTGAATACATTTATGACAGAGATAGACAGTTTCTTAACCAAAGGAATAAGGGGTTATGGGAGCGGGCAGGGAAGTGAACCTGAGTTCATGATCGGATCAGCCATGATTATATTAAGAGACGGAGCAGGCTCGAGGGGCTAAATGGCCGACTCCCGCTTCTATTTGTTATGTTCTTATGTAATGACCTGCAGAAAGAAACAATTTTACCTTGACCAGGGGATCAACGATAGCACAACAATCATTTAGATTACCCATTAGCAGATAAACATTTCAAATGTGTGAATATGGAGACTTACTACATGACTGAATTTATCAAATAACTAGAAACCAGCCACAGATACAGACAAAGAGAGCCTTTCATGACCCTCGGACGTGTCAAAGCGCTTTACAGCCAATGAAGTATTTTTGGAGTGTAGTCGCTGTTGTAATGTGGGAAACGCGGCAGCCAATTTGTGCACAGCAAGCTCCCACAAACAGCAATGTGATAATGACCAGATAATCTGTTTATGTTGATTGAGGGATAAATATTGGCCAAGACACTGGGGATAACCCCTACTTTTCTTCGAAATAGTGCCACGGGATCTTTTACCATCCATCCGAAAGACGGCCCCTCCGACAGTGCAGCACTCCCTCAGCACTGCACTGGGAGTGTCGGCCTGGATTTATATACTCAAGTCCCTAGAGTGGGACTTGAACCCACAACCTTCTCTGACTCAGAGGTGAGGGTGATACCCACAGAGCCACAGTATGCAATATACATTCAGAAATCTTTGAACATTTAAAAATAGTCAGTTGAAATAATAATTGGCACAGCACAAGGCAATGACGTATTAAACTCAAACTGGAGGGCCCACTAGCCTGCAACCGCGGCATCGAATTGGAAAGCAACAAGCCCAGCCCAGCCCGCAAGTCCAAAATGCTAATGTTGGGACTGGTGCCAAAGGTTGAGTGTTATTCCAGACTAATCAAGCAATAGCCCAACAGTCGTGTTGACAGAATTCAATCCATCAGCCAATATCCGAGACTCCTCCATCACCGTTGCTGGGGATGCCCCGTTCCATCAGCACAACACCCTCAGCCGAGGCGTAGTGCTGTGTGGCTGGGTGGAACAGGCCTTGCTGCCCTCACTGACTCTGGACCCCGTGACGTTTCTTGCCGTCAATCAGGTCAAAGACAGGCCAGGAAACCCTCCTGCCGATTACCAGCTAATACTCCCTACGCCAGTCACAGATACAACTGTCCATGACAGTATTGGCACAAGTGACCACGGCACAGTCCTGTGTCACTGCCGTGCTAAATGGGATGGCTGAACAGATTGAGCAGCTCAAATCTGGGCATCCACAAGGCGCTGTGGGCCATCAGCATTTCCACTGCAATCTACAACTTCATGGCTTGGCATATCCCTCATTCCATCAGCATCAAGCCAGATGACCAGCCCTGGTTCAATGAAGAGCATGGAAGATCATGCAGACAATATACCTGAAAATGGGACGCCAACCTAGTAAAATTGTACATGCAAAACAGTGGAAATGCCATAGAAAGAAAAAGACAAAACTTGTATAGAGCATCTTTTTCAACCATCGGACGTCTCAAAGTGCTTTACAGCCAATGAAGTACTTTTGAAGTAATGTATATAGGCAACTAAGCAGTCCCACAACCAATAGATCAGGTTAAAGCTCTGCAGTCCTGCACCATCCAGTCAAGAATGGTGGCAGACAATTAAGCAACAGGAGAAGGAGCCACCATGAACGTCGCCATCCTGCGTGATGGTGGAGCGTTCCACCAGTACTCTCCACTTGCTGAGGTGGGTGCAGATGCAACACTCGCACTCAACACTTTCCAGAGAAGAGCAGTACGCTTCACCAGCAACCAACCACCATCTTAAACATGCACTCCCTCCACCACAGTCACACCGTGGCTGCAGCATGTATTCATCTACAAGATACATTGCAGCGAGCCACCAAGGCTTCTTCAGAAGCAATGTCCATTGCCTAGGACAAAGGCAAGGGACCACCACCTCCAGGCTCCCCTCAAAGTCACACATCACCCTGACTTGGACATATATCGTCATTCATTCATTGTTAACTCATGGGAGGAAGGGAGGTTAGGGGAAGGAATCAGTTTCCACTGGCCCGTTGCTCATTAGTGACCTTAGCAAGAAAGCGCATGGGTGAAGGCAGGACCGAGCTTTTCCACATAACCAGGAGGGGGAAGAGAGAAAAATTGAAGAAGGAAACTTGATTTGAGCTACAGTTCTAGCATTCCATGATATATCGCTGACTGACGTCAACATGGTCCTCTCCCTCCAGCCTCCACAATTAGTGAAGTGAACACCCAATAAATAAAATATGGACAAAAGCTCCATTGCTACAATACCAAACATGAATAGAGACAGAACACTGGCTCATCAAACACCCTATGGTAAAGCTCAGAATGGGCTTGGGAAGACGGGTCTTTTTAAAAACAATACATTTTATTAGAATCATAGAACAGCACAGAAGGAGGCCTTTCGGCCCGTCGAGCCCGTGCCGGCTCTCTGCAAGAGCCCCTCAGCCACTCCCACTCCCACTCCCACTCCCCCGCCCTGTCCCCGGAGCCCTGCACATTTATTTTCCTTCAGGTACTTATCCAATTCCCTTTTGAAAGCCACGATTGAGTCTGCCTCCACCACCCTCTCAGGCAGCACATTCCAGATCCTAACCACTCGCTGCGTAAAAACGTTTTGCCTCATGTCGCCTTTGGATCGCCTTAAATCTGTGTCCCCTGGTTCTCGACCCTTCCACCAATGGGAACAGTTTCTCTCTCTCTACTCTGTCCAGACCCCTCATGATTTTGAACGCCTCGATCAAATCTCCTCTCAACCTTCTCTGCTCCAAGGAGAACAACCCCAGCTTCTCCAGTCTATCCCCATCACTGAAGTCCCTCATCCCTGGAACCATTCTTGTAAATCTTTTCTACGCCCTCTCTAAAGGCCTTCGCATCCTTCCTAAAGTGCGGTGCCCAGAATTGGACACAATACTCCAGTTGGGGCCGAACCAGTGTTTTATTTCCATCGAAACATTAATTCTAGTCAAGTTATATATAGTGTGAGAGAGTGTGGCCTTTCAGTCATATCTTTATTAGAATGTTTTACAACACCTGAACTCATCCAGGGTGCGGACATTTTGTATGGCACTCACCAGCACTCCCAGCAGACAAAGTGTTTACTATAATTCTGGAGTTGAATTTGACACCACAACAGGAAGTGCCTGTCCCCAGCTACCTTTCGTCAACAGCTAAACAATAAAACGAGGCAACAAGGTGCAACTGAGAATCAGTGAACAAGCATTTCCTTTTTAAAACAACTCAGGAAATGCAACAGATGATGCTTTCCCTTGAATAGGATAAATAGCTACGAGGAAACCAAAAGGCACCAAACTCGAGCTTGTGCAAGGTTCCACCAGCGGTTGAATAGACGAACTGTCGTTCTGGACCAGTCCTCATTTTGGTCCAATGGCTGGAATTAGTTGAGTTATCCCCCCACAAGCCCTTTGCAAAATTATTATTGTTGGAGGGGGCAATGCAACAAAGACCTGCCTTATCTGTGTCAGCTGTGGCTCAGTGGGCAGCACCCTCACCTCGAAGTCAGAAGGTTGTGGGTCCAAGTCCCACTCCAGAGACTTGAGCACATAAAAATCTAGGCCGACACTCCAGTGCAGTGCTGAGGGAGCGCTGCATTGTTGGAGGTGCTGCCTTTCGGATGAGACGTTAAACCAAGAGGCCCCGTCTGCTCTCAACTTTTATTATGTAGTGAGTGGTTAGGATCTGGAATGCGCTGCCCGAGAGGGCGGTGGAGGCAGACTCAATCGTGGCTTTCAAAAGGAAGTTGGATAAGTACCTGAAGGGGAAAAAAATTGCAAGTAAAATATCCCATGGCACTATTTTGAAGAATAGCAGGGGAGTTATCCCCAGTGTCCTGGCCAATATTTATCCTTCAAAATCAACATAAAAATAAATTATCTGGTCATTTTCACATTACTGTTTGTGGGAGCTTGCCGTGCGCAAATTGGCTGCTGCGTTTCCTACATTACAACAGTGACTACACTCAAAAACATACTTCATTGGCTGTAAAGCGCTTTGGGTCATCCGGTGGTCATGAAAGGCGCTATATCAATCCAAGTATTTATTTTCTCTCTCAACTGATAACTTCACGAAACAAGTTGCAGAGAGTGGGGACAGAGAGAAACCACAGCAGTAAGCAAGGGCTGCTCGAGGCTTGAAAATCTTCCCCAGCTGCCAGCATTGTTCAGGGACAGCATCAACATTCAATCTTGTCACATTGCAATTCAACCTTGCATCTAATTTTAGATTTTCCTCAGTTACACAGCCAGCTTTTTAAAACAGTGTAACTTTCCATCGAACAATTTAATCGGACACCCCATTCACACGAGCCCGAAGATCAGTAAACATTTTGAAGAGGAGCCAAGTATGCAAGTTACTTTGTAAACAGAGGTGGGCGTGTTGCTTAATCTCCAAAGCCCAGATGTGCTTTTAACAAGCAGACCGAAAGTTAGCATTGCAGTAACTAAAGCATCTTTCTTGCACTTCAGGCCATCCCCTGGTGATCCATGAAGATTTGCTCCTTATCTCAACCTTTCCAGATACAACTTTTAGTCACGAGGGGACAACTTGTTTGGAGACTCAAGTGTTGGGACAAGCACCGAGACTGCACATCTGGGGAGATGGGGAGCATTTATATACACCTAATCTTGACTAATGTTTTTCTAACTCCTGGCATTACCATTAGAATTTGGGCTATCATCCCTTTTGTCTCTCGAATCTCTCCTGTCTTCGAATCTCATCACAGACCTTCCCTTTTGTTCCTTCTCCCCCTCCCCCTTTCAGTGCTGGTTAACAATCCGTTCTTTCCAAACACTCTCCAGTTCTGACAAAAGGTCATCGACCCAAAACGTTAACCCTGCTTCCTCTCCACAGATGCAGCCTGACCCGCTGAGATTTCTAGCATTTTCTGTTTTTATTCCAGATTCCAGCATCTGCAGTATTTTGCTTTTGTATTTCTATAGCGCCTTTCACCACCAGACGTCTCAAAGCACTTTATAGCCAATGAAGTACTTTTGGAGTATAGTCACTGTTGTAATGTAGGAAACACGGCAGCCAATTTGCACACAGCAAGCTCCCACACACAGCAATGTGATAATGACCAGATAATCTGTTTATGTGATGTTGATTGAGGGATAAATATTGGCCCCAGGACACCGGGGATAACTCCCCTGCTCTTCTTCAAAATAGTGCCATGGGATCTTTTACATCCACCTGAGAGAGCAGACGGGGCCTCGGTTTAACATCTCCTCCAAAAGACGGCACCTCCGACAGTGCAGCACTACACTGGGAGTGTCAGCCTGAATTTTTGTGCTCAAGTCTCTGAAGTGGGACTTGAACCCACAACCTATGACTGAATGTCAGCTGTGGCTCAGTGAGCAGCACCCTCACCTCAGCGTAAGAAGGTTGTGGGTTCAACCCACTTGAACACAGAAATCTAGGCTGACACTCCCAGTGCAGTACAGTGCAGTGTTGGGAGATGCCATTTTCAGATGAGACTGTTCCTATGGACTGGAGGGTAGCTAATGTAACACCACTTTTTAAAAAAGGAGGGAGAGAGAAAACAGGGAATTATAGACCAGTTAACCTGACATCGGCGGTGGGGAAAATGTTGGAATCAATTATTAAAGATGAAATAGCAGCGCATTTGGAAAGCAGTGACAGGATCGGTCCAAATCAGCATGGATTTATGAAAGGGAAATCATGCTTGACAAATCTTCTAGAATTTTTTGAGGATGTAACTAGTAGAGTGGACAAGGGAGAATCAGTGGATGTGGTGTATTTGGACTTTCAAAAAGGCTTTTGACAAGGTCCCACACAAGAGATTGGTGTGCAAAATTAAAGCACATGGTATTGGGGGTAATGTATTGATGTGGATAGAGAACTGGTTGGCAGACAGGAAGCAGAGAGTTGGATAAACGGGTCCTTTTCAGAATGGCAGGCAGTGACTAGTGGGGTGCCGCAAGGCTCAGTGCTGGGACCCCAGCTATTTACAATATACATCAATGATTTAGATGAAGGAATGGAATGTAATATCTCCAAGTTTGCAGATGAGCTGTGAGGAGGGTGCTAAGAAGTTGCAGGGTGACTTGGACAGGTTAGGTGAGTGGGCAAATGCATGGCAGGTGCAGTATAATGTGGATAAATGTGACGTTATCCACTTTGGTGGCAAAAACATGAAGGCAGAATATTATCTGAATGGCGGTAGATTAGGAAAAGGGGAGGTGCAACGAGACCTGGGTATCATGGTACATCAGTCATTGAAGTTTGGAAAGCAGGTACAGCAGGCAGTGAAGAAGGTAAATGGCATGTTGGCCTTCATAGCTAGGGGATTTGAGTATAGGAGCAGGGAGGTCTTACTGCAGTTGTACAGAGCCTTGGTGAGGCCTCACCTGGAATAGCGTGTTCAGTTTTGGTCTCCTAATCTGAAGAAGGACATTCTTGTTATTGAGGGAGTGCAGCAAAGGTTCACCAGATTGATTCTCGGGATGACAGGACTGACATACGAAGAAAGACTGGATCAACTGGGCTTGTATCCATTGGAGTTTAGAAGAATGAGAGGGGATCTCACAGAAGCATATAAAATTCTGACAGGATTGGACAGGTTAGAGACAGGAAGAATGTTCCCATTGCTGGGGAGTTCCAGAACCAGGGGTCACAGTCTAAGAATAAGGGGTAAGCCATTTAGGACCGAGATAAGGAGAAACTTCTTCACTCAGAGTGGTTAACCTGTGGAATTCTCTACTGCAGAATGTTATTGAGGCCAGTTCGCTAGATATAGTCAAAAGGGAGTTAGATGTGGCCCTTACAGCCAAAGGGATCAAGGGGTATGGAGAGAAAGCAGGAAATACTGAGGTTGAATGATTAGCCATGATCTTATTGAATGGCGGTGCAAGCTCGAAGGGCCGAATGGCCTTCTATGAGACGTTAAACCGAGGCCCCATCTGCTCTCTCGGGTGGACGTAAAAGGCACTATCTCGAAGAGCAGGGGAGTTATCCCCAGTGTTCTGGGGCCAATATTTTAACCTCAATCAACAAATTATCCAGTCATCATCACATTACTGTTTGCGGGAGCTTGCTGTGCGCAAATTGACTGCTGCGTTTACCACATTACAACAGCGACTACACTCCAAATCGTACTTCATTGGCTGTAATGCATTTAGAACGTCCGGTGGTCGTGAAAGGCGCTATATAAATGCAAGTCTTTCTTTCTAAGAGAGTGCTGAGCTTTGTGCTTTGAGCTTTGTCCCTGGAGTGGGATTTTGAACCCACAACCTTGTGACTCAGGAGGAGAGAAAGTTTGCTGTTGGGCTACTGAGCTGACAAGAGAGGGTGTTGAGTGTTGCCACTTACCAGCACAGTCTGGAGGAGCGCGGCGCTCTGGTGGCGGAGGTCCTGAAAGGGGCAGCTGTGGGAGAGCCGGAGGAGCAGCAGCAGCAGGCGGTGCAGCTCTGTCGGGGGCTCCTGCAGGTCCTGCCGGCCGTGCTGCTCCCCCGCGGCCGGGCAGCGCCGGTCCAGGCAGCTGTGCACCGCTCCGGCCGCGCTCTCCATCGCCTCCGCCCGGCTCCGCGGCTCCCGGCTCCGCATCAGGTCACTCCACTTGCGGCTGTCACAGCAGCCCTGGCCCCGCTCCACCGACATGGTTCACTCACTGCTTCATCTGCAAACTGCGGCGGAAACACACAACTTTACATTTAGGCTTAAGTGACCTTACTTCCCCCTTCAGTAACATTGCATGCACCCTTAAACACTTGTATTTATAGTACATGCCTGCACCCTGAAACACCATTATATTTATAGCAAATGCTTCTCTATTAGCACTTTTTGCAGTAAACAAACTGCATTAAAACAAAATGTTGACATATAGAAATAATATAGATAGAAAGGAGATCTCTTATTTTTAAATGTCACTAATTTTCCCACTTGTTTTGCAATAAACAGTACATTAAATTTATACACATTTAATATAGATATAATATATATACACGCACACTCTATCTTTATATTAAATACTACACTAATTTCTCCAGTTTTTTTGCAATAAACAGTACAAGAATTCAGTATATATATTGTCTGAATTCTTGCACTGTTTATTGCAAAAAAAACTCGGGAAATTAGTGCAGTATTTAATATAAAGATATATATATGTAGTCTGAATTCTTTTAGTGCACTGTTTATTGCAAAAATTATTAAATACTGCATTCATTTCACCACTTGTTTTGCAATAAAGTGCATCATTATTAAATAGTTATAGATACACATCTTTACATTAAATGCTGCAGTAATTTTCTCACCCTTGCTTTGCAAGAAACAAGGTGGATTGCAATATTTAATTATAGACATCTCTCCTCACAGGACATGCTTCAGTAATTCTCCTGTTTTGCAGTGCAGAAGCTGCAGGAAACAAAAGGCGCTCACTCACCGCAATTATTCAGCGCAGCTGATGTAACTAATAAATCCTGGGAGTCTGAGCAAGGGCGAGCGGCTCTGCGCATGCCCGGCGAGGCGCGGCGCGCCGCCCGCTGGGAGTTGTAGTTCGCGCAGCCGCATTCCCCAGCCTCCGGCCGGCGCGGCACACTACAGCTCCCGGCGGCGGCCACCGCGCCGCGCTACCTGGTCGCCCCGCCCCGCCCCCCCCCCCCCCGGCTCGGCCAATCAGCGCCCTTCCGGCAATCAAGGAAGCTGGAGGTTCTCTCACCGGGATTTAAAGGCGCAGTGAGGGTCAACCAACATCAACTGGTGCACCCAAAATAAAGATAAACTCCCACACTCTACCCTCCCATAAACTTCAATCACAGAATCGTACAAATTTACAGCACAGAACAAAGAATGACTTGCATTTATATAGCGCCTTTCACGACCAGCAGACATCTCAAAAGCGCTTTTACAGTCATGAAGTACTTTTAGAACGTGGTCATTGTTGTAATAGAAACATAGAAACATAGAAAATAGGTGCAGGAGTAGGCCATTCGGCCCTTCTAGCCTGCACCGCCATTCAATGAGTTCACGGCTGAACATTCAACTTCAGTACCCCATTCCTGCTTTCTCGCCATACCCCTTGATCCCCCGAGTAGTAAGGACTTCATCTAACTCCCTTTTGAATATATTTAGTGAATTGGCCTCAACTACTTTCTGTGGTAGAGAATTCCACAGGTTCACCACTCTCTGGGTGAAGAAGTTTCTCCTCATCTCGGTCCTAAATGGCTTACCCCTTATCCTTAGAATGTGACCCCTGGTTCTGGACTTCCCCAACATTGGGAACATTCTTCCTGCATCTAACCTGTCTAAACCCGTCAGAATTTTAAATGTTTCTATGAGGTCCCTTCTCATTCTTCTGAACTCCAGTGAATACAAGCCCAGTTGATCCAGTCTTTCTTGATAGGTCAGTCCCGCCATCCCGGGAATCAGTCTGGTGAATCTTCGCTGCACTCCCTCAATAGCAAGAATGTCCTTCCTCAAGTTAGGAGACCAAAACTGTACACAATACTCCAGGTGTGGCCTCACCAAGGCCCTGTACAATTGTAGCAACACCTCCCTGCCCCTGTACTCAAATCCCCTCGCTATGAAGGCCAACATGCCATTTGCTTTCTTAACCGCCTGCTGTACCTGCATGCCAACCTTCAATGACTGATGTACCATGACACCCAGGTCTCTTTGCACCTCCCTTTTTCCTAATCTGTCACCATTCAGATAATAGTCTGTCTCTCTGTTTTTACCACCAAAGTGGATAACCTCACATTTATCCACATTATACTTCATCTGCCATGCATTTGCCCACTCACCTAACCTATCCAAGTTGCTCTGCAGCCTCATAGCATCCCTCCTCGCAGCTCACACTGCCACCCAACTTAGTGTCATCCGCAAATTTGGAGATACTACATTTAATCCCCTTGTCTAAATCATTAATGTACAATGTAAACAGCTGGGGCCCCAGCACAGAACCTTGCGGTACCCCACTAGTCACTGCCTGCCATTCTGAAAAGTCCCCATTTACTCCTACTCTTTGCTTCCTGTCTGACAACCAGTTCTCAATCCACGTCAGCACACTACCCCCAATCCCATGTGCTTTAACTTTGCACATTAATCTCTTGTGTGGGACCTTGTTGAAAGCCTTCTGAAAGTCCAAATATACCACATCAACTGGTTCTCAACTGGTAATGTAGGCAAGGCAACAACCAATTTGCGCACAGCAAGCTCCCACAAACAGCTCTTCTTCTTAGGCAGTCCCTCGGAGTCGAGGATGACTTGCTTCCACACTAATATGAGTTCTCAGGTGACTGAACAGTCCAATGCGGGACCTACAGTCTCTGTCGCAGGTGGGGAGGAGAGACTCGAGGTGTTCAGTGCCTTCCCAGATGCTGCTCTTCCACTTAGGGCAGTCTTGGGCCAGGGATTCCCAGGTGTCGGTGGGGATGTTGCACTTTTTCAAGGAGGCTTTGAGGATGTCCTTGTAACGTTTCCTCTGCCCACCTGGGGCTCGCTTGCCGTGTCGGAGCTCTGCGTAGAGCACTTGTTTTGGGAGTCTAGTATCGGGCATGCAGACAATGTGGCCCATCCATTGGAGCTGGTCAAGCGTGGTCAATGCTTCGATGCCGGGGATGTTGGCCTGAGAGAGAACACTGATGTTGGTGCGCCTATTCTGCCAATGGATTTGCAGGATCTTGCGGAGACAGCGTTGGTCGTACTTCTCCAGTGCTTTGAGGTGCCTGCTGTACATAATCCATGTCTCTGAGGCATATAGGAGGGCGGGTATCACTACTGCTCTGTAGACCATGAGCTAGGTGCCGGGTTTGAGGTCCTGGTCTTCAAACGTGATAATGACCAGATAATCTGTTTTTGTGATGTTGATTGAGGGAGAAATATTGGCCAGGACACCGGGGATAACTCCCCTGGTCTTCTTCGAAATAGTGACATAGGATCTTTTACATCCACTTGAGAGAGCAGACGGGGCCTCGGTTTAACGTCTCATCTGAAAGACAGCACCTTCGACAATGCAGCACTCCCTCAGCACTGCACTGGGAGTGTCAGCTTAGATTTTTTCTGGTGGTCAAGTCCCTGGAGTGGGACTTGAACCCACAACCTCCTGACTCAGAGGCGAGGGTGCTGCCCACTGATGCACAGCTGAGTTAGAAGAAGAAAAGAATGTCTTGCTTTTATACAGCGCCTCCTGCCCACCGGATGTCTCAAATCGCTTTGCAGCCAAGTACAGGCAACTCTCGATTATCCGTACACAGATCTAACCGAGAACCCGCTGCAACAGCACTTTTAAAAACTGTGATTCTGTCCTGTGTACAGCTGCGCATGACCATTAAACCCACCCCACACACAGTCCTGCGCTGACCACTTTCTGCACCTGTCTGCCACTGAGGGTGCCGCCCGGCCTCGGGAGTAAGTAAAGCCCAGTCTCATTCGACCTCCAGTGGTTGAAGCCTTTAGACTGGCCGTTTCACCTGTCAGCCTCGCCGCTGGGCCTGATCGCGGCACTAGCGGGGAATGAGCTGGGGTTTCTAGGCAGGATCTGGGGACCCTACATGCTGGCACCGTCCGGCTTGTCTGTGCTCTTTCTCTGCCGACCGATGACTGCCGAAGGATTGGGGATTAGGCTCATCGAGTTGGTGTTCTAACTAGTTTCAACATTGATTTGAGGGAGGGGTCGTTGACTCCAGCAAGTTAATCTAGCATTAAAGTATAAATTTGGGACCCAAACATTCTCGGCAAGTACATGCACTCGCCCTAGCGACAAAATCGTTCACCCGGGATAGCCCAATCCCCGAGGGCCCCGGATAATCGAGAGTTGCCTGTACTTTTGGAGTGTAGTCACTGTTGGAATGTGGGAAAGAAGGAGGCCATTCAGCCCATCGTGTCCGCTCCGGCCAACAAAGAGCTACCCAGCCTAATCCCACTTTCCAGCTCTCGGTCCGTAGCCCTGTAGGTTACGGCACTTCAGGGGCACATCCAGGTACTTTTTAAATGTGGTGAGGGTTTCTGCCTCTACCACCCTTTCAGGCAGTGAGTTCCAGACCCCCACCGCCCTCTGGGTGAAAAATACTTCTCCTCAAATTCCCTCTAAACCTCCTATTAATTACTTTAAATCTATGCCCCCTGGTTATTCACTCCTCTGCTAAGGGAAACAGGTCCTTCCTATACACTCTCTAGGCCCCTCATCATTTTATACATCTCAATTAGATCTCACCTCAGCCTCCTCTGTTCCAAAGAAAACAATCCCAGCCTATCCAATCCTTCTTCATAGCTAAAATTCTCCAGTCCAGGCAACATCCCCGAGATCATCCAAAACTTAGCTGCCCGAGTCCTAACTCTCACCAAGTTCCACTCACCCATCACCCCTGTGCTCGCTGACCTACATTGGCTCCTGGTTAAGCAACGTCTCAATTTCAAAATTCTCATCCTTCTTTTCAAATCCCTCCATGGCCCTCACCCCTCCCTATCTCTGTAATCTCCTCCAGCCCCTTATCCCCCTCCCCCATTGCCTCTGTTGCTTAGGCCCAAAGCTCTGTAATTTGCTGCCTGAACCTCTCTACCTTTAAGACGCTCCTTAAAACCTACCTCTTTGACCAAGCTTTTGGTCACCTGCCATAATTCCTCCTTATGCGGCTCGGTGCCAAACTTTTTCTCATAACACTCCTGTGAAGTGCCTTGGGAAGTTTCACTACGTTAAAGGCGCTATATAAATACAAGTTGTTGTTGTTGATTGCACAAAATATCTTCTGCACATCCAGTGTGATTGCATTAAATAAGCACAAGCAATCATTTAGAATTAACAGAATCTGCAGATGACACAAGACATTTGAGACGGATATGTTAGCTTTTGTTACAAAGGGATTAGAGTATAAGAGTAAGGAAGTCTTACTGCAATTATATGGGGCATTGGTGAAGCCACACCTGGAGTACTGTGCACAGTTCTGGTTGCCTTACATAAGGAAAGATATACCTGCCTTCGAGGGAGGCAACAAAGATTCACTAGACTGGTTCCTGGGACAAGGGGATTGCCCTATGAGGAGAGATTGAGTAGACTACGCCTAGTGTTAAGAAGAATGAGAGGTAATCTAATTGAATTATATAAAATTCCTTCGTGGCTTGACAGGGTTAATGCTGAGAAAATGTTCCCCTGGCTGAGGAATCCTTGAACACAGGGTCACAGTCTCAGGATAAGGGGTCGGCCATTTAGGACTGAGATGAGGAGGAATTTCTTCACTCAGAGGGTGGTGAATCTTTGGAATTCTCTGCCCCAGAGGGCTGTGGAGGCTCAGTCATTGAGTTTGTTCAAGACAGAGGTCGATACATTTTGGGAGCTAAGGGAATGAAGGGATATGGGAATCGGGCGGGAAAGTGGAGTTGAGGTCGATGATCAGCCGTGATCTTATTAAATGGCGGAGCAGGCTCGAGGGGCCGAATGGCTGACTCCTGCTCCTAATTCTCATGTTCTCATGTGAAACTTGGGAGTATAGTGAAAAGTGGTTCTGCCTCAACTGGAGTATTGTGTCCAATTCTGGGCACCACACTTTAGGAAGGATGTGAAGGCCTTAGCGAGGGTGCGGAGGAGATTTACGAGAATGGTTCCAGGGATGAGGGACTTCAGTGACGGGGATAGACTGGAGAAGCTGGGGTTGTTCTCCTTGGAGCAGAGAAGGTTGAGAGGAGATTTGATCGAGGTGTTCAACATCATGAGGGGTCTGGACAGAGTAGATCGAGAGAAACTGTTCCCATTGGTGGAAGGGTCGAGAACCAGAGGACACAGATTTAAGGCGATTGGTAGAAGAACCAAAGGCGACATGAGGAGAAACGTTTTTACGCAGCGAGTGGTTAGGATCTGGAATGCGCTGCCTGAGAGGGTGGTGGAGGCAGACTCAATCATGGCTTTCAAAAGGGAATTGGATAAGTACCTGAAGGAAAAATAATCACAGGGCTCCGAGGAAAGGGCGGGGGAGGGGGACTGGCTGAGGTGCTCTTGCAGAGAGCCGGCACGGGCTTGACGGGCCGAATGGCCTCCTTCTGTGCTGTAACTGTTCTGTGATTCTATGATTCTAACCAGCACTTGAAATCTAATTGCTGAACCTTACACCCTTGAAGGTGTCAAGGATGTAACATGTGTTCCCAAATAGAAAATAGCTTCTGGGTTATTCTTCCTTCTGGGACTGAGGACAGTGAATTTACATCAGGTGGTAGTTTATCATTGGAAGTAAAGGAAACCAGTGAGAGAAAAATAACACTTTATTCCCAATATTTTATGTTTGGAGAGCATGGACAAGGGAAATGGATAAGATTGGTTGAAAAAAGACAGACTTGCATTTCTATAGCGCCTTTCACAACCTCAGGACATCCCAAAGCGCTTTACAGCCAATGAAGTACTTTTGAAGTGTAGTCACTGTTGTAATGTGGGAAACGCAGCAGCCAATTTGCGCACAGCAAGCTCCCACACACAACAATGTGATAATGACCAGATAATCTGTTTTAGTGATGTTGATTGAGGGATAAATATTGGCCCAGGACATCGGGGATAACTCCCCTGCTCTTCTTCGAAATAGTGTGTGAGATCTTTTACATCCACCTGAGAGAGCAGACGGGGCCTCGGTTTAACTTCTCATCCGACAGTGCGGCGCTCTCTCAATACTGCACTGGAGTGTCAGCCTAGATTTATGTGCTCAAGTCCCTGGAGTGGGACTTGAACCCACAACCTTCTGACTCAGAGGCGAGGGTGCTACCCACAGTGACAGCCATGACTGACAAAGCAGAATAACCTGGATAACTTTGAGTCTCAGTTCTAAACATTTCTCAATCAAGCAGCAGTCTTATTCTATTTTAATTATGTCACAGGAGTGCCAGTGATTCAAGTGCTGCTGATAATGTTTGAGTCATGCTTGCAATGTAATTAGAATCTCCTCCCTTTGCAAAAACTGTAGACACAAAATTGGCACTTCCAACAGCAGTTGTTTGATCAAAGTGTCTGAGCAGCAGCTACAGACTGTGCTTAGTTGAAGCAGTCTTGTTTACGTTAAACAATGAGTTTTTATTAATGTGGCAAATGTCTAAATTAAACAAAGATGAATGAATACCTCATAGTTCGTTAAAAAGAAAAAAAGACTTGCATTTATATAGTGCCTTCCACGACCACTTGACGTCTCAAAGTGTTTTACAGCCAATGAAGTACTTTTGGAGTGTAGTCACTGTTGTAACGAGGGAAACGCAGCAGCCAATTTGCGCACAGCAAGCTCCCACAAACAGTAATGTGATAATGACCAGATAATCTGTTTGTGATGTTGATTGAGGGATAAATATTGGCCCCAGGACACCGGGGATAACTCCCCTGCTCTTCTTCAAAATAATGCCGTGGGATCTTTTATATCCACCTGAGAGGGCAGACGGGGCCTCGGTTTAATGTCTCATCCAAAAGACGGCACCTCCGACAGTGCAGCACTCCCTCAGCACTGCACTGGAAGAGTCAGCCTGGATTTATGTGCTCAAGTCCCTGGAGTGAGACTCGAACAACTATGTGATGAGGGTTTCTGCATCTACCACCCCTTCAGGCAGTGAGTTCTGTATTTTATAGTCTCTTGAACACTCTTAGTTCAACTTAATTATTTATTTGGGAGATCTCAGACAGCCATGTGGAGCTTAAGATGGCGTTCCTCCACAGACCCTCTCAATACAGCTCCCTATACCTCCTAGCTGGAGGGCGCTATACATTATCTCAATACAAGTTCCAGACCCCCACCACCCTCTGGGTGAAGAAAGTTCTCAACTCCCCTCGAATCCTTCTACCAATTGTTTTCAATCTATGCCCCCTGGTTATTGGCCCCTCTGCTAAGGGAAATAGGTCCTTCCTATCCACTCTGTCAAGGCCCCTCATAATGCAATACGTGGTAAGCATTTTTATTTACTCTTTTGCCCTGTATTTTGTATCGGCTGTGAAATTGAATCACCCCGATTTCCTGTTCCTGTTCCCAGTGGGTAGGTCTTCCCGTCTGTGGTGCAGATTCAGAAAATTAACCCCAGAGTTTTTATCCCGCCTCTGTCGTGAGCTGTACGTGACAACTTAGAACATCAGAGAACCTTATAAATTTACAGCACGGAAGGAGGCCATTCGGCCCATCGTGTCCGCACCGGCCGACCAAGAGCTAGCCAGCCTAATCCCACTTTCCAGCTCTCGGTCCATAGCCCTGTAGGTTACAGCACTTCAGGTGCACATCCAAGTACTTTTTAAATGTGGTGAGGGTTTCTGCCTCTACCACCCTTTCAGGCCGTGAGTTCCAGACCCCCACCACCCTCTGGGTGAAGAAATTTCCCCTCAAATCTCCTCTAAACCCCCTACCAATTATTTTAAATCTATGCCCCCTGGTTGTTGACCCATCTGCTAAGGGAGATAGGTCCTTCCTATCCACTCTATCCAGGTCCGTCATAATTTTATACACCTCAATCAAGTCTCCTCTCAGCCTCCTCTATTCCAAAGAAAACAACCCCAGCCTATCCAATCTTTCCTTATAGCTAAAATTCTCCAGCCCTGGCAACATCCTCGTAAATCTCCCCTGCACCCTCTCTAGTGCAATCACATCTTTCCTGTAATGTGACCAGAACTGCACGCAGTACTCCAGCTGTGGCCTAACTAGTGTTTTATACAGTTCAAGCATAACCCTCCTGCTCTTGTATTCTATGCCTCGGCAAATAAAGGCAAGTGTTCCATATGCCTTCTTAACCACCTTAATCAGTTAAAGGAGCTGTATTTCTTAATTTGGCACATGATAATAATGTCACAAATAAGCAGCTATTTAGGAAAAAAAGATAACATGAGCAGCACCCCTGTTACTCCGTCCCACTTGTCTAAACGCACAGGAAACAGCAGCTACTGATCGATATCTCCCTGCGGCCGGGGCCCCCAATCCTGATCGAACTGTAAATGCTGCAGGTGCAATCGTCTGATTATGTCAGACAGCTCATTTGATTTGGGAAATAGATGGAAGGAAGAGAACCAGCAGGATTAGGGAACTGATTCCCTGCTTAAATATAAACCATTTTTAAAAAAAACAATATCTACATCAGAGAAAAGAGTATATTTAATATGCATTCAAAAAAAATGCAAAAATGTTTTTTTAAATGGCACGAATATTCTGAATATTATTTTGCTACAATTCTTACCCGTGCATTTAAAACATGTAATTAGTTGAAAATATCAGATACAATGATAAACTTTCAAAATTATCTGCCGAACCACTTGCAATAAGCATTTGAAAAATTTGTTCCTGGGATGTGGGCGTCGCTGGCAAGGCCGGCATTTATTGCCCATCCCTAATTGCCCCTTGAGAAGGTGGTGGTGAGCCGCCTTCTTGAACCGCTGCAGTCCGTGTGGTGAAGGTGCTCCCACAGTGCTGTTAGGGAGGGAGTTCCAGGATTGTGACCCAGCGATGATGAAGGAACGGCCGATATATTTCCCAGTCAGGATGGTGTGTGACTGGGAGGGGAACGTGGAGGTGGTGGTGTTCCTATGCGCCTGCTGCCCTTGTCCTTCTAGGGGGTAGAGGTCGCGGGTTTGGGAGGTGCTGCCGAAGAAGCCTTGGCGAGTTGCTGCAGTGCATCTTGTAGATGGTACACACTGCAGCCAGGGGGCGCCGGTGGTGGAGGGAGTGAGTGTTGAAGGTTTAATGGCAACTCAAAGCAGGGCTGGCATCAACAGTGAGGGTGCCATCATGCAATAGCACACTGACACTCACTCGTACAACAATAATAGCAATTTCAGCGAGGTACTGGAAAGCACTGAGTATGAATGTGAAACCATAAATTATCACAAATAACCATAACAAATAGATGAAGGGAGAAAATTGAGAGAGCAGACAGAGCTTCGGTTTAACATCTCATCTGAAAGACAGCACCTCCGACAGTGCAGCACTCCCCTGGAGTGTCAGCCTAGATTTTTTTTTTGTGCACAAGCCCCTGGAGTGGGACTTGAACCCACAACCTTCTGACTCAGAAATGAGAGTGTTACCCACTGAGCCACAGCTGACACACAAGACTTAGGCCATCCTGAGGTTGTTAAAGGTGCTATATAAATCAAAGTCTTTCTTTCTTCTTCTCACTAATGCCAGCAATCCTTCAGTACCGCACCCACTTGGCCAGTGTGTAAGCCTAGTCCGTGAAAGCTGGCAAGCTCTTTGACAAGGGAGGCATCACAATCTTATTCTACCTGGTACCTAATCAGTACCGACACAAGTACTTTCCAGTAAACTTGAGGTCATCCAAAACTCTGCTGCCCGTGTCCTAACTTATAGCAGGTCCCGTTCACCCAGCAATAAAACTGGTTCAATTCAGTAGGGTTTGATCCTGGACTGTGTAGCGATCTGTCAAAGCCATCAAAATGGTGTGCTCTTCTTAAACTTGAGGTCATCCAAAACTCGGCTGCCCGTGTCCTAACTCGCACCTAGTCCCGCTCACCCATCATCCCCTGTGCTCACTGACCTATATTGGCTCCCGGTTCAGCAACGCCTCGATTTCAAAATACTCATCCTTGTTTACAAATCCCTTCATGGCTTCGCCCCACCCTATCTCTGTAATCTCCTCCGGCCCCACAACCCGCCCCACCCGAGATGTCTGCGCTCCTCTAATTCTGCCAACTTGAGCATCCCTGATTATAATCGCTCCACCATCCGTGGCCGTGCCTTCTGTTGCCTGGGCCTCAAGCTCTGGAACTCTCTCCCTAAACCTCTCCACCTCTCTTTCCTCCTTTAAGACGCTCCTTAAAACATAGCTCTTTGACAACGTTTTTGGACATCTGCCCTATGGCTCGGTATCAAATGTTTTGTCTTATAACACTCCTGTGAAGCACCGTGGGACGTTTTACTACGTGCTATATAAATACGAGTTGTTGTTGTAAGGTCTCTGGGATAATCAGGAGTGGGTGACTTTTCCCGACGTAGTCCAAGAATCCTTAACCCAACTTTGGTGTGCCCTTCTACCATCAATACACACTGCTGATCAAACATAGGGCCTTTGCCCATTGTGCTATCAGGCCTCGACGACAAGAAGTACATATATTCATGGCGTACCTTTACTTCACTAGTATATGGTATTAGAGAGAAGATCGAAGATATCGGGAAGTGCCCCAGAATTACTCAACTGCAGTAAAAAGACTCGAGGAAGGCCAGGAAGCAGACAAGCACTCATCGTTTTACCTCCAACAGTGCAGTGCTCCCTCAGTACTGCACTGGAGTGTCAGCCTAGATTTATATGCTAAAGCTCCTGGAGTGGGACTTGAACCCACAACCTTCTGACTCAGAGAACAAGGGTGCTGCCCACTGAACCACAGCTGACACTGACAACCATATGGAAGGGAAGAGAGGGAATTGCACTGACATATTGTTCTTGAATATGCGATGTCACCTCCCTCCCCACTCTCTTAAATCTTCTCTCCTTAAGTCGCTGGCACTTGTTCAAGCACTAACGGAACCCAGGTATCTCAGGTCAGTGCCATTCTTTGTTTGAGCTCAGGCAGTGATTTTTGGCAGAAATTCAATTATGAAGGGCATCACGGTCGGCCTGATCATGTTTTCACTTGACATCAACAAACATGCACTATCTGCCTAATCTGGGTCATTGTCACCATAGGCAGTCCCTCGGAATCAAGGAAGACTTGCTTCCACTCTAAAAGTGAGTTCTCAGGTGACTGAACAGTCCAATACGGGAATTACAGTCTCTGTCACAGGTGGGACAGATAGTCATTGAGGGAAGGGGTGGGTGAGACTGGTTTGCCGCACGCTCCTTCCGCTGCCTGCGCTTGGTTTCTGCATGTTCTCGGCGACGAGACTCGAGATGTTCAGCGCCCTCCCGGATGCACTTCCTCCACTTAGGGCGGTCTTTGGCCAGGGACTCCCAGGTGTCGGTGGGGATGTTGCACTTTATCAGGGAGGCTTTGAGGGTGTCCTTGAAACATTTCCCCTTCCCACCTGGGGCTCGCTTGCCGTGTAGGAGTTCCGAGTAGAGCGTTTGCTTTGGGAGTCTTGTGTCAGGCATGTGGACAATGTGGCCCGCCCAACAGAGCTGGTCGAGTGTGGTCAGTGCTTCGATGCAGGGGATGTTGACCTGAGCGAGAACACTGACGTTGGTGCGTCTGTCCTCCCAATGGATTTGCACGATCTTGCGGAGGCAGCGTTGGTAGTACTTCTCCATTGCTTTGAGATGTCTGCTGTATGTGGTCCACGTCTCTGAGCCATACAGGAGGGCGGGTATCACTACTGCCCTATAGACCATAAGCTTGGTGTCAGATTTGAGGTCCTGGTCTTCAAACACGCTCTTCCTCAGGCGACTGAAGGCTGCGCTGGTGCACTGGAGGCGGAGTTCGACCTCGTCATTGATGTCTGCCCCTGCTGATAGTAGGCTCCCGAGGTATGGAAAATGGTTCACGTTGTCCAAGGCCACGCCGTGGATTTTGATGACCGGGGGGCAGTGCTGTGTGGCGGGGTCAGGTGGAGGACCTTTATCTTACGAATGTTTAGCGTAAGGCTTATTCTTTCATACACTTTGGTGAAGGTGTTGACGATGGCTTGGAGTTCGGCCTCGGAGCGTGCGCAGACACAAGCGTCGTCCTCGTACTGTAATTCGATGACAGAGGATGGAATAACCTTGGATCTAGCCTGGAGGCAGCGAAGGTTGAACAAGTTCCTGTTGGTTCTAGTTTACTTCCGTTCCAGCGGGGAACTTGTTGAGAATGAGATGACTCAGCCCTGCTTGACCCCAGTCCGGACGTGGATTAGGTCTGTGGTGGATCTGTTGGTCAGAATCACGGCTTGCATGTCATCGTGGAGCAAGCGGATGATGGGGATGAACTTTTGGGGGCAGCCAAAATGGAGGAGAACGCTCCATAGTCCCTCACGGTTGACAGTGTCAAAGGCCTTTGTGAGGTCAAAGAAGGCCATGTACAAGGGTTAGTGCTGTTCCCTGCACTTCTGTTGTAGTAGATGCATGGTGAAATGTGCAGTGCAGTAGTGCAATGCTCATTTTACTGGGGTTATGTTATTGGACTCGTCGTAATCCAGAGGTCTAAATTAATGATACCGAGACCTGAGTTCAAATTCCACCATGGGCAGCACGGGAATTTAAATTCAATTAATTAAATAAACCTGGAATAAGAACATAAGAATTAGGAGCAGGAGTAGGCCATACAGCCCCTCGAGCCTGCTCCACCATTCAATAAGATCATGGCTGATCTTCGACCTCAACTCTACTTTCCTGCCTGATCTCCATATCCCTTGATTCTCCTAAACTCTAAAAATCTATCGATCTCAGCCTTGAATATACTCAACAACTGAGATGAGGAAGACTTTCTTCACTCAGAAGGTTGTGAATCTTTGGAATTATCTGCCCCTTTAATTCCAAAGATTCACAACCTTCTGAGTGAAGAAATTCCTCCTCATCTCAGTCCTAAATGGCCGACTCCTTATCCTGAGACTGTGACCCTGGTTCTGGACTCTCCAGCCCGGGGGAAACATCCTCTCAGCATCTACCCTCTCAATCCCCCTCAGAATTTTGTATGTTTCAATGAGATCGCCTCTCGTGTTTCTAAACTCCAGAGAGTATAGAGAATACAAAGCTAGGCCTGGATTTTGCCTACCGAGGCGGGTCCGGTGCTGTCGAGGTTGGTGACGGACTGCGACCCCGCTCTGTGTGAAGAATCTTCCGTTGATGGGGCTTGTTAAAACCACCCTGCAAAGTTCCTGGCCAATTAACAGGAGGCGGATTTCATGATGCGTCATCAGCCGGTTTCCTTAAAGGGACCGTGGCCAACTTTATTTTGACAGTTGTGCTGTCAGTGTTCTACAGCATTGAGATGCTGCAAACACTGCCAATCACGGCACAGAGGGGCACAGCTGCACTCAGGCTCTCCCATCACTCCCTTCATCTGCTTATGGAGGAAGTCACAGCAAGCAGGGAGGTTCTCTTCCCTTCCAATAGGCGGAAGAGACCTCCCCAGGAGATCACGCAGCCTGGTTGCTCATTGCACAGTAGGGCACAAGCAGGGATATGGTCAGGAGGACTAGGCTGCAGTGGCTCAAACCTTTCAATGATCTCAGTAGATCACGAAACGTTACTGCAAAGCCACACTCAACCTCATCCTGCGGTGCCACTCATCACATCCCCATCACTCTGCCTTCCCTACCCTACTCCTGCACATCCTTGCTCACACCAACTTACCTTGCACCTCCATCCATCCCTCTCTATCTATGTTATCACATCCCCATCTCACTAGCCACCCCTCACACTCACCCTCATCCTAGTGCAAGCATACCAAATAACAACACACAAGGATAGGCACTTGGGTCTTTTAGCAAATGTTCATGTAAAGTTTCTGTTAATGTGTTGTCAAACATTGAAATCTTTATTTTCAACACATTGCCTTCGTGGACAGCCTTTGGAAGTGGCTTAGTGAGTTGCAGTGAATGGTGAGATACAACGGTACCCCCGCAATGGTAGTGAGTGTGAAAGGAATGGGTTGGGTATTGCAGTGATGTATCAATGATTTGGACTTGAATGTTGGGAGTATGATTAAGAAGTTTGCAGATGACACTAAAATTGGCTGTGTGGTTGATAATGAAGAAGAAATCTATAGACTGCAGGAAGATATCAATGGACTGGTCAGATAGGCAGAACAGTGGCAAATGGAATTCAAAGCGGAGAAGTGTAAGGTAATGCTTTTGGGGAGGGCTAACAAGGAAAGGGAATACACAATAAATGGTAGAACACTGGGAAGTGTAGAGGAACAGAGGGACCTTGGAGTGCAGGTCCACAGATCCCTGAAGGTAGCAGCTCAGGTAGATAAGGTGGTTAAGAAGGCATACAGGATACTTGCCTTTATTAGCTAAGTCATAGAATACAAGAGAAGGGAGGTTATGCTTGAACTGTATAAAACACTAGTTAGGCCACAGCTAGAGTACTGCATGCACCACATTACAGGAAAGATGTGATTGGACTAGAGAGGGTACGGAGGAGATTTACGAGGATGTTGCGAGTACTAGAGAATTGTAGTGATGAGGAAAGATTGGATAGGCTGGGGTTGTTTTCTTTGGAACAGAGGGGGCTGAGAGGAGACCTATTTGAGGTGTATAAAATTATGAGGGGCCTAGATAGAGTGGATAGGAAGGACTTATTTCTCTTAGCAGAGGGGTCATAACCAGAAGGCATAAATTTAAAGTAATTAGTAGAAGGATTAGAAGGGAGTTGAGGAGAACTCTTTTCACCCAGAGGGTGGTGGGGTCTGGAACTCACGGCCTGAAAGGGTGGTAGAGGCAGAAACCCTCACCACATTTAAAAAGTATTTGGATGTGCACTTGAAATGCCGTAACCTACAGGGCTACAGACCAAGAGCTGGAAAGTGGGATTAGTCTGGATAGCTCTTGGTCGGCCAGCATGGACACGATGGGCCGAATGGCCTCCTCCTGTGCTGTAAATTGCTCTGATTCTATGCTTTATGGTGTTGGTGTGGGGTGGTGCCAAACTGGCCTATCATGGATTTATGAAAGGAAAACATGCTTGACGAATCTTCTGGAATTTTTTGAGGATGTAACGAGTAGAGTGGACAAGGGAGAACCAGTGGATGTGGTGTATTTCGACTTTCAAAAGGCTTTTGACAAGGTCCCACACAAGAGATTGGTGTGTTCTTTACAATATACTTTAATGATTTAGATGAAGGAATTGAGTGTAATATCTCCAAGTTTGCAGATGACACTAAGCTGGGTGGTGGTGTGAGCTGTGAGGAGGATGCTAAGAGGCTGCAGGGTGACTTGGACAGGTTCGGTGAGTGGGCAATGCATGGCAGATGCAGTATAATGTGGATAAATGTGAGGTTATCCACTTTTGGGGCAAAAACACGAAGGCAGAATATTATCTGAATGGCAGCAGATTAGGAAAAGGGGAGGTGCAGCGAGACCTGGGTGTCATGGTACATCAGTCATTGAAAGTGGGCATGCAGGTACAGCAGGTGGTGAAGAAGGCAAATGGTATGTTGGCCTTCATAGCTAGGGGATTTGAGTATAGGAGCAGGGAGGTCTTACTGCAGTTGTACAGGGCCTTGGTGAGGCCTCACCTGGAATATTGTGTTCAGTTTTGGTCTCCTAATCTGAGGAAGGACGTTCTTGCTATTGAGGGAGTGCAGCGAAGGTTCACCAGACTGATTCCCGGGATGGCGGGACTGACATATGAGGAGAGACTGGATCAACTGGGCCTTTATACACTGGAGTTTAGAAGGATGAGAGGGGATCTCATAGAAACGTAAGATTCTGATGGGACTGGACAAGTTAGATGCGGGAAGAATGTTCCCGATGTTGGGGAAGTCTAGAAGCAGGGGACACAGTCTTAGGATAAGGGGTAGGCCATTTAGGACTGAGATGAGGAGAAACTTCTTCACTCAGAGAGTTGTTAATCTGTGGAATTCCCTGCCGCAGAGAGTTGTTGATGCCAGTTCGTTGGATATATTCAAGAGGGAGTTAGATATCGCCCTTATGGCCAAAGGTATCAAGGGGTATGGAGAGAAAGCAGGAAAGGGGTACTGAGGGAATGATCAGCCATGATCTTATTGAATGGTGGTGCAGGCTCGAAGGGCCGAATGGCCTACTCCTGCACCTATTTTCTATGTTTCTATGTTGGTTATAGCGTCAGTGCTTTATGCGGAGCTCCTTCACGGCAAACGAGTCCAAGGTGGGCAGAGGAAACGTTTCAAGGACATCCTCAAAGCCTTCCTGATAAAGTGCAACATCCCCACTGACACCTGGGAGTCCCTGGCCGAAGACCGCCCTAAGTGGAGGAAGAGCATCTGGGAGGGCACTGAGCACCTCGAGTCTTGCGCCGAGAGCATGCAGAAAGCAAGTGCAGGAAGCGGAAGGAGCGTGCGGCAAACCAGTCCCACCCACCCTTTCCTTCAACCACTGTCTGTCCCACCTGTGACAGTGTCTGTGGCTCTCGTATTGGACTGTTTAGCCACCAAGGAACTCACTTCAGGAGTGGAAGCAAGTCTTCCTCGATTCCGAGGAACTGCCTATGAATGACAGTGTCCAGTGAAGTAAATGTGGCCATGGTGAGACCATCCCCGGCCTCCCGGGCAGCAATGTGGTCGGATAATGATGCCCTGTGTCCTGTCCAGCATCAGGTAATTGTGGAGAAGGTTGGTGCTGCTGGTGTGTCTGGTGTTGCTGGTGTGCCCGGTTTTGTTGGTGTTGGGGCTGATTGTGGTGGGATTCTGAGGACCAAGGTGAGATTTTTTTCAAGGGCACTGGAGCTGCTGGAATGGATGGCAGCTGAGGTTGAGATGACAGAAGCGATCTGTCAATGGTGAGAGAGGTTGTTTCAAGGAGGCAACACTTGCAACCTGCCTAAAGCTCAAAAGTGCATTCCAAATCTTCAAGGCTCCAGCTTCTAACACTGATGGTAGCTTTAAAACCACCACTGTCACCTGCTCAGAGCAATGGAGAGTCATTGAAACCCCAACCTGCTTACCTGACGTGATCCCCGAGCGCCATGAAAATCGGCAAAAAGCTGGAAAAATAGTAAGTAGATGGTAAAATGCTCTTTAAGTACCTTTAAGCAGCCTCTTAAGTATTTCAATTGACTCGTCTGGCCGCTTAGTGCCGGGTCTGTAAAGCGCAGGTAGATATAAGAACATAAGAATTAGGAACAGGAGTAGGCCATCTAGCCCCTCGAGCCTGTTCCGCCACTCAATAAGATCATGGCTGATCTGGTCGTGGACTCAGCTCCACTTACCCGCCCTCTCCCCGTAACCCTTAATTCCCTTATTGGTTAAAAATCTATCTATCTGTGACTTGAATACATTCAATGAGCTAGCCTCAACTGCTTCCTTGGGCAGAGAATTCCACAGATTCACAACCCTCTGGGAGAAGAAATTCCTTCTCAACTCGGTTTTAAATTGTCTCCCCCGTATTTTGAGGCTGTGCCCCCTAGTTCTAGTCTCCCCTACCAGTGGAAACAACCTCTCTGCCTCTATCTTGTCTATCCCTTTCATGATTTTAAATGTTTCTATAAGATCACCCCTCATCCTTCTGAACTCCAACGAGTAAAGACCCAGTCTACTCAATCTATCATCATAAGGTAACCCCCTCATTTCTCGAATCAGCCCAGTGAATCGTCTCTGTACCCCTTCCAAAGCTAGTATATCCTTCCTTAAGTAAGGTGCGACCTCACCAATACCCTGTACAGTTGCAGCAAGACCTCCCTGCTTTTGTACTCCATCCCTTTCGCAATGAAGGCCAACATTCCATTCACCTTCCTGATTACCTGCTGCACCTGCAAACTAACTTTTTGGGATTCATGCACAAGGACCCCCAGGTCCCTCTGCACCACAGCATATTGTAATTTCTCCCCATTCAAATAATATTCCCTTTTACTGTTTTTTTTCCCAAGGTGAATGACTTCACACTTTCCGACATTGTGTTACATCTGCCAAACCTTAGCCCATTCGCTTAACCTATCCAAATCTCCTTGCAGCCTCTCTGAGTCCTCTACGCAACCCGTTTTCCCACTAATCTTAGTGTCATCTGCAAATTTTGTTGCACTACACTCTGTCCCCTCTTCCAGGTCATCTATGTATATTGTAAACAGTTGTGGTCCCAGTACTGATCCCTGTGGCACACCACTAACCACCGATTTCCAACCGGAAAAGGACCCATTTATCCCGACTCTCTGCTTTCTGTTCGCCAGCCAATTCTCTATCCATGCTAATACATTTCCTCTGACTCCGCGTACCTTTATCTTCTGCAGTAACCTTTTGTGTGGCACCTTATCGAATGCCTTTTGAAAATCTAAATACACCACATCCATCGGTACACCTCTATCCACCATGCTCGTTATATCCTCAAAGAATTCCAGTAAGTTAGTTAAACATGATTTCCCTTTCATGAATCCATGCTGCGTCTGCTTGATTGCACTATTCCTATCCAGATGTCCCGCTATTTCTTCCTCAATGATAGTTTCAAGCATTTTCCCCACTACAGATGTTAAACTAACCGGCCTATAGTTACCTGCCTTTTGCCTGCCCCCTTTTTTAAACAGAGGCGTTACATTAGCTGCTCTCCAATCCGCTGGTACCTCCCCAGAGTCCAGAGAATTTTGATAGATTATAACGAATGCATCTGCTATAACTTCCGCCATCTCTTTTAATACCCTGGGATGCATTTCATCAGGACCAGGGGACTTGTCTACCTTCAGTCCCATTAGTCTGTCCAGCACTACCTCCCTAGTGATAGTGATCATCTCAAGGTCCTCCCTTCCCACATTCCTATGACCAGCAATTTTTGGCATGGTTTTTGTGTCTTCCACTGTGAAGACCCAGCACTTAGGAAAACTTTTAGATTTTGACAGTGGGGTCCGCCTCCGAACCCAGGTCTGAGTGTCAGTATGAAACATACCGGATTGTTGTAAAAACCCATCGGGTTCACTAATGTCCTTTAGGGAAGGAAATCTGCCGCCCTTACCCGGTCTGGCTGATATGTGACTCCAGACCCACAGCAATGGGGTTGACTCTTAACTGCCCTCTGAAATGGCCCAGCGAGACACTCATTGTATTCAAGGCGGCTCACCACCACCTTCTCGAGGGCAATTAGGATGCACAATAAATGCTGGCCTTGCCAGCGACGCCCACATCCCAAGAATGAATAAAAAAGACTAATAGTCTGGAGAACACGAGTTCAAATCCCACCATGGCACTTTGCACATTTGAATCAGTTTAAAATTTTTTTAAACTGGTATCAATAAAAGTGCCCACAAAGCTGTCAGATTGTCATTTAAAAAAAAACAACTGGCTCACAAATGTCCTTTAGGGAAGGAAATCTGCCGTCCTTACCCGGTCTGGTCTCATCATCATCATAGGCAGTCCCTCTAAAAGCGAGTTCTCAGGTAACGAACAGTCCAATACGGGAATTACAGTCTCTGTCACAGGTGGGACAGACAGTGGTTGAAGGAAAGGGTGGGTGGGGAGTCTGGTTTGCCGCACGCTCCTTCCGCTGCCTGCGCTTGTTTTCTGCATGCTCTCGGCGATGAGATTCGAGGTGCTCAGCGCCCTCCTGGATGCTCTTCCTCCACTCAGGGCGGTCTTTGGCCAGGGACTCCCAGGTGTCGGTGGGGATGTTGCATTTTATCAGGGAGGCTTTGAGGGTGTCCTTGAAACGTTTCCTCTGACCACCTGGGGCTTGCTTGCTGTGTAGGAGTTCCGAGTAGAGCGCTTGCTTTGGGAGTCTTGTGTCGGGCATGCGGACAATGTGGCCTGTCCAGCGGAGCTGATTGAGTGTCTACACACATGATTCCAGTCCCACACCAACGAGGTTGACTCTTTCTGCTCTCTGAAGTGGCCTAACGAGCCATTCAGTTGCCGCAAACTTTAGCGGTTCAAGAGGCTCACCACCTTCTCAAGGGGCAACTAGGGATGGGCAATAAATGTTGGCCATACCAGCGATGCCCACATCCCGTGAACTGGAGAGCAATCAGTAATTGGTAACCCCATCTGAATTCCCTCCCCTCAAAACAAAGAAGTTTGTTTAAGAATTATTTGAAGAGGGAAAAAAATGAGCTTCAGGGTTAAATTACAAAGCGAGATTACACAAATTAGGGTTGTATTCCCTGGAATATCGAAGGTCATGGGGTAATCTGATTGAAGTTTTCAAGATTTTAAGGGGAACAGATAGAGAGAAATTATTTTCACCACAAGGGGGGGGGGGCATAGTCTGAAAATTAGAGCCAGACCTTGCAGGAGTGAAGTTAGGAAACACTTCTACACACAAAGGGTGATAGAAGTTTGGAACTCGGCGATTGATGCTAGGTTAATTGTTAATTTTAAATCTGAGACTGACAGGTTTTTGTTAACCAAAGGTATTAAGGGATATGGGGCAAATATGGAGTTAGGTCGCAGATCAGCCATGATCTCATTGAATGGCGGAACAGGCTCGAGGGGCTAAATGGTGTACTTCTGTTCCTATGCTTCATCCAATGGGATTGTTCTACAAAGCTAGGGGAATTTAATTGCCCAGAGGATAGTCTGCTTAATAGTGCAGGCCCTAACACTGTACAGAGTTGTTGATATTAAGCCCAGGTGGTGCTTGAACCCACAACCACCCTGGTCCAGACTTCCAGAGCACTGCCACGTAACCCTTGAAAGATAATAGTATAGGGCTACCAAAAAAACAACTGGCAGAAAAGACTAATTTAATGTTAACCCTCTATTTCACGACTGCCCATGAATAATCTGGAGTCTCCTATTACTATTCATTGCCATTAACCTTTCAATTTAGAGAGATGAAATGAGTGAAAGCTATTAATTAATGATTCATGACTCATTTTCAAATAATTCAAAGATCCGTCTGCAGCAACTAGAGTGCAAACAGTGTTCAAAACTAGCACAATAGTCATACGCTTTACAAAATATTTATTTCCCAGCTGTGTTAATGTATCAAAGGAGTTCCAAATTTTTCAACCAAGCCTTTTTAAGGGGAAATGTTACCCGAACCAGGGCTGGATTGAAAGAAAACAAATGGTAAGGTTGCCCCAATGGGTCAGGCAGCATCTGAAAATCAAAAATAAAAATAAAAAGGGGGGGGGGGAGAGGGGGCTTTTGTAATAAGAAGGGAGAAAGGGAATAAAATATGGGCAGGGGTGTTGGTCTTTATTGTTCTGTTTCCCAGAGCAGCTGGTAATTATTCCTCCATTGACACCCTCTCTAGACTCATCTATTGTTTCCCAACTTGTACCATTACCATCTGAATCTGGCCCACCATCCCTTTTGTCTCTCTAATCTCTCCTGCCTTCCCCCCATCACAGACCTTCCCATTTGTTCTTCCCTCCCCTCCCCCCTGTCACTGCCTCCTGCCCTTCCTTAAGCATCTGTTCATTTCGAACATTCGCCAGTTCTGACGAGGGTCACCGACCCGAAACATTAACTCTGTTTCTCTCTCCACAGATGCTGCCTGACCCGCTGAGATTTCCAGCACTGTAAAACACCTTCAATCAGCCACTGCTACCAGCTTGGGAGCCACCACAGAAGGAATATGGTGAGGAGAACACAGCTTCTGACAGAAATGGATGCTGAATCGTTGAGCATGTTCAAGGCTGAGATCACTAGATTTTTTAACTCTAGGGGATACGGAAATCGGGCACGAAAGTGACCATATAGCCTACCCTAATTCTTATGTTCTCATGTTCTTAAAATGAGAATTTAAAATTGGAAAAATGTCAAATTAATTTCAAATCAAATCTCACTCAATACTCTCAAAATGTGCTTTGAACTAGAGCAGGCATGCATAACCAACAGGAGATGTGCTCTGGGTTGCATCGCTCAAGGAAACCATCATATTGCTACATCTTTTGGCATGAGCAAGAATGGTCAATTCAGAAGTCTTTGGGGGGATCCAATCTCAAAGCATAATCACACTTCGTTGCATTTAAATGAATCTAATTTACGTGTTTTCCCTCACCTACCTGGAGGTGGCTGGCCTCTGCTCATCCCTTGCCCCCAAGTCTACAGCTACGATCAGAAACTCAACAATGTGATGATTGTTGATTGGGCTGCCAGTCGTGGTAGAAGGTTGTGGGTTCAGAGTCCCAAACCGGAGACTTGAGCACAAAAACCTAGGCTGACACTCCCAGTGCAGTGCTGAGGGAGTGCCGCACTGTCGGAGGTGCCGTCTTTCAGATGAGACATTAAACCGAGGCCCTGTCTGCTCTCTCAGGTGGACGTAAAAGATCCCATGGCACTATTTTGAAGAAGAGCAGGGGAGTTATCCCCAGTGTCCTGGGGCCAATATTTATCCCTCAATCAACATAACAAAAACAAGATTATCTGGTCATTATCACATTGTGGTTTGTGGGAGCTTGCTGTGCGCAAATTGGCTGCTGCGATTCCCACATTACAACAGTGACTACACTCCAAAAAAAGTACTTCATTGACTATAAAGCGCTTTGAGACATCCGGTGGTCCTGAAAGGCGCTATAGAAATGCAAGTCTTTCTTTCTCTTTACTCCTGTTCCTATTTAAATTATTGGCAACTATCTTGTATTGATAATGGTGTAATGTTATCACTTTATAATGTTAGTTTCTGATGTTCCAACACATTCATTTTATCCAACTGCACTAACTTGTTCTATTATGGTTTTCTTGGGAGTAATATTGGGTAAGGATTGGAAGGAGATGGCCTGGGTGGGTTCTGGTGGGTCCGATGTGGTTCACACTGGCATTAATTGGAGCTTGCTGTTAGCAAATTGGCTGCCGCATTTCCCACACTACCTCACTTTAAAAGTACTTCATTGGCTGTAAAGCGCTTTGCGACGTCTGATGGTGAAAGGCCTCCTCGTGTTCTTCAGTACAGCTTAGCTGCTCCTTCATCGTGCTTTAGTTTCTAAATAGATGCTGTCATTATTTTTGGCTTGCAAAAGTGGTGACCTGCATTTTAATATTGTCTACTACTGAGGTACCATAAGAAATAGGAGCAGGAATTGGCCATACGTCCCCTCGAGCCTGCTCGCCATTCAATAAGATCATGGCTGATCTGATGGAAACCATAGGATTATCTACATAATTTCCAGTATTTGATTTACATCAATTAGGACCATTGTGAGCTCTGGGTAATATAACCGTTGAAAAGGCACATAAGATCAACAACAACTTGCATTTATATAGCATCTTTAACGCAGTAAAATGTCCCAAGGCACTGCACAAGAGCGTTATCAAACAAATTTTGACTCCAAACCACATAAGGAGAAATTAGGGCAGATGACCAAAAGCTTGGTCAAACAGGTAGGTTTGAAGGAGTTTCCTAAAGAGAGGTAGAGAGGTAGAGAGGTTTAGGAAGGGAGTTCCAGAGCTTGGGGCCCAGGCAGCTGAAGGCACAGACACCGATGGTTGAGCGATTATAATCAAGGATGCTCAAGAGGGCAGAATTAGAGGAGTGCCGATATCTCAGGGAGTTGTGGGGCTGGAGGAGATTAGAGATAGGGAGGGGCGAGGCCATGGAGGGACTTGAAAACAAGGATTTTGAAATCGAGGATTTGCTTAACCGGGAGCCAATGTAGGTCAGCGAGCACAGGGGGTGATGGGTGAGTGGGACTTGGTGCAAGTTAGGACACGGGGCACAGGGGGTGATGGCTGAGCGGGACTCGGTGTGAGTTAGGAAACGGACAGCGAGCACAGGGGGTGATGGGTGAGTGGGACTCGGTGTGAGTTAGGACACGGGGCAGTGAGCACAAGGGGTGATGGCTGAGCGGGACTCGGTGCGAGTTAGGACACGGGGCAGCGAGCACAGGGGGTGATGGGTGAGCGGGACTCGGTGTGAGTTAGGAAACGGACAGCGAGCACAGGGAGTGATGGGTGAATGGGACGGTGTGAGTTAGGACACGGGGGCAGCGAGCACAGGGGGTGATGGGTGAGCGGGACTTGGTGTGAGTTAGGAGATGGTCAGCGAGCACAGGGGTGATGGGTGAGCGGGACTTGGTGTGAGTTAGGACACAGGGCACAGGGGGTAATGGGTGAGCGGGACTCAGTGCAAGTTAGGACACAGGCAGCGAGCACAGGGGGTGATGGGTGAGCGGCACTTGGTCCGAGTTAGGACACGGGGCAGTAAGCACAGGGGGTAATGGGTGAGCGGGACTGGGTGCGAGTTAGGACACGAGGCAACGAGCACAGGGGGTGATGGGTGAGCGGGACTTGGTGAGAGTTAGGACACGGGGCAGTGAGTACAGAGGGTGATGGGTGAGTGGGACTCAGTGCAAGTTAGGATACGGGGCAGTGAGCACAGGGGGTGATAGGTGAGCGGGACTTGGTGTGAGTTAGGACACGGGGCACAGGGGGTGATGGGTGAGCGGGACTTGGTGCGAGTTAGGACACGGGGCAGTGAGCACAGGGGGTGATGGGTGAGCGGGACTCAGTGCGAGTTAGGACACGAGGCAGTGAGCACAGGGGGTGATGGGTGAGCGGGACTTGGTGCGAGTTAGGACACGAGGCAGTGAGCACAGGGGGTGATGGGTGAGCGGGACTTGGTGCGAGTTAGGACACGGGGTCAGTGAGCACAGGGGGTGATGGGTGAGTGGGACTCAGTGCGAGTTAGGACACGGGGCACAGGGGGTGATGGGTGAGCGGGACTCAGTGCGAGTTAGGACACAGGCAGTGAGCACAGGGGGTGATGGGTGAGCGGGACTGGGTGCGAGTTAGGACACGGGGCAGCGAGCACAGGGGGTGATGGGTGAGCGGGACTTGGTGCGAGTTAGGACACGGGGCAGCGAGCACAGAGGGTGATGGGTGAGCGGGACGGTGCGAGTTAGGACACGGGGCACAGGGGGTGATGGGTGAGTGGGACTTGGTGCGAGTTAGGACACAGGCAGTGAGCACAGAGGGTGATGGGTGAGCGGGACGGTGCGAGTTAGGACACGGGCTGCTGAGTTTTGGCTCCAGCTTTCAGCTGCCAAGGCTCTAATTCTGGAATTCCCTCCCTAAATTTCTCCACCTTTCTTTCCTGATTTAAGTCACTCCATGGAACTTACTTCTGCCCTAATTTCTCCTTATGTGGCTTGGTGTCAAATTTTGTTTGATAATCGCTCCTGTGAATCGCTGTGGGACGTTTCATTACGTTAAAGGCAGGTTGTTGTTGTTTTAAATTGGCATGACCTGAGGCCAATTAGAGAGTAATCGCTAGCTCCTGCCCAGATCAGAAAAACAGGAAACAATCGCCATTTACACATTTCAAAATAATTATTTGCATCTGATAAATGGCGGAAATGCGCAAAATGCAAGACTTAAAAAAAGAAATAAAAGCAAAACTCCAGTGCTTTGCCAACAATGAATTGGACATTTTCCAGAAGTGTTACAGGAAGTTTGCTCTTCAGAGAAATCGCTAGATGCAAAACAGTGAGTCAGATGAGACAGCGGAAGCACAATGCCACCGAGTGTCGCAAGCTGTAGCTACGAGCTCACCAGACCCTGGTTACACTCGCGATTCCCAGTGCAACAAATCAGAAAAGCATTTTCAATGTTAAATATTGGCATATAGCCAAAGCTCCTGACAACAGAAATGTTTATCAACATTTGCATGTGCAGAAAATGTTTTAAACAGACATGAGATGATTTACACAGACACTAGATATTAGCTTCACCAATGAGCTTTATTGATCTGTTACTGGGGTCGTGCTGCAGTATTTGAATGGTTTGGCCAGCGAGCATCTCAAGGCACCTGCGCTTCTCCTGTAAGGTTGTTCATCTGGAGCAATTCTGGACAGTTGTGAAGACAGCCAGTGACTTTCAATTAAAACACTGACAGGTCATCGAGTTGAAAGGTTAACTCTTGCTTCTTTCTCCAACGAGGCCGAGAGTCTGCCAGCAATTTCTGCTTTTATTTCAGATTTCCAGCAGTTGCAGTGTTTTTGTTTTTAGTGAATCTGACTCACAGTCAGATGGAATGGAACTTGCATTTATATAGCGTCTTTCACGATCACCAGCCGTCTCAAAGCGCTTTACAGCCAATGAAATACTTTTGGAGTGTAAAACAGTTCTAATGTACAGCACAGACACTTTGTTTCCCTCTCCACAGATGCTGCCTTACCTGCTGAGTACTTCCAGCATTTTCTGTTCTTACTGGCAGAAACAGGAAATTCATCCCAACCAGTCCATGCTGGCATTTATGCCGCACTCAAGCCTCCTCCCACCTTGTCTCATCCGACTGTGTCTTTATCTCTCATGTGTTTATCTAGCCTCCCCTGAAATGCTTTATACTATTCTCCTCAACCACTCTTTGTGGTATCGAGTACCACATTCTAACTCTCTGGGTGAAGAAATCACTTCTGAATTCCCCGTGGAGTTCGGTCACAGATCAGCCATTCATGATCACATAGATTGGCGGAACAGGCTTAAGGGGCTACAAGTGTTGGCTGTGGCTCAGTGGGCAGCACTCTCGCCTCCACGTCAGAAGGTTGTGGGTTCAAGTCCCACTCCAAGGACTTGAGTACAAAAATCTAGGCTGACACTCCCAGTGCAGTGCTGAGGGAGTGCTGCACTGTCGGAGGGGCAGTACTGAGGGAGCGCCGCACTGTCGGAGGAGCAGTATTGAGGGAGTGTTGCACTGTCGGAGGGGCAGTACTGAGGGAGCGCCGCACTGTCGGAGGGGCAGTACTGAGGGAGTGCCGCACTGTCGGAGGGGCAGTACTGAGGGAGTGCCGCACTGTCGGAGGGGCAGTACTGAGGGAGTGCCGCACTGTCGGAGGAGCAGTGCTGAGGGAGCGCCGCACTGTCGGAGGAGCAGTACTGAGGTAGTGCCGCACTGTCGGAGGAGCAGTGCTGAGGGAGCGCTGCACTGTCGGAGGAGCAGTATTGAGGGAGTGCCGCACTGTCGGAGGAGCAGTACTGAGGGAGCGCTGCACTGTCGGAGGAGCAGTATTGAGGGAGTGCCGCACTGTCGGAGGAGCAGTATTGAGGGAGCGCTGCACTGTCGGAGGAGCAGTACTGAGGGAGTGTCGGAGGGGCAGTACTGAGGGAGCACCACACTGTCGGAGGGGCAGTACTGAGGGAGTGCCGCACTGTCGGCGGGGCCGTCTTTCAGATGAGACGTTAAACTGAGGCCCTGTCTGCTCTCTCAGGCGGATGTAAAAGATCCCATGGCACTATTGCAAAGAAGAGCAGGGGAGTTATCCCCGGTGTCCTGGGGCCAATATTTATCCCTCAACCAACATCACTAAAACAGATTATCTGGTCATTATCACATTGCTGTGTGTGGGAGCTTGCTGTGCACAAATTGGCTGCTGTGTTTCCCACATTACAACAGTGACTACACTCCAAAATAAGTACTTCATTGGCTGTAAAGCGCTTTGGTGGTTGTGAAAGGCGCTATATAAATGCAAGTCTTTATTTTTATTCCTCTTCCTGTTTGATTTACCTTGTATTGATAACGGTTGTAATGTTATCACTTTATAACGTTAGTTTCTGATGTTCCAACATTTTATCCCAGCTTAGACCGGTTCTGCTTGCAGTGCAAATTGTAAAGGCTTGCAATGTGAAAGGCGCTATATAAATGCAAGTCTTTCTGGGGGGGGGGGGTTTTTGCAGGATTTTGACCCGGCGACCATGAAGGAACGGCCGGGGGCGGCTGTGGTGCGGGCCCGAGGCCCAAGGCCCGAGGTCTCCCCTCACTCACCTGCCGGTCCCGGGCCTCGGGAACCGTGCCGTTCACAGCCGCCATGACCAGCCTCCTGCGGTGATTGGTCGCTGCAGACCCGTTACCCAAGGCAACCGCGCTCCCATTGGCTTGCGCCGCCGTCAATCAGCCGCTCTTCCAGCATCTTATCCCGCTCTGTCCGGTGACTGGTCTTCATTGCCAGGGTCACAAGGCAGTAAGTTTCCTATTGGTCGGCGATGCTGTCAATCAGCCGGTCCCGAACGTGCGCTCTGCTCATCCCGCCCTCCTGTGCTGATTGGAGGTTGTAGCCCGTGACTCAGACCAGCGGCACTCCTATTGGACGGCGCTGCTGTCAATCGGTCACTGCCGAACTGAAATTCACTAATCCCGCCCTTTTAGTCAGCCTCTTGCGCTGATTGGTTAGCATAGGCCGTGACCCTAGGAAATGGGGCTTCTATTGATCGGCGCTTCTGTCAATCACAGCCCGGGTTTGTTTGAAGCGTGAATGCCTTCGCGCATGCGCTGCAGTAAGTTCTGTAGCCAGCAGGGGGCAATGCCCAGCAGCTCCTGCAGAGGGCGCAGGGGGGGAAAGGTGACACCTGAGCAAATGTTTACCCAAAAAACAAAACCAGTCCCCTCCTTAGACTGAGACTTGCATTTGTACAGCAGTGCGATGGAATACTCTCCACTTGCCTGGATGAGTGCAGCTCCAACAACACTCGAGAAGCTCGACACCATCCAGGACAAAGCAGCCGCTTGATCAGCTCCCCATCCACCACCTTCAACATTCACTCCCTCCACCACCGGCGCACCGTGGCTGCAGTGTGCACCATCTACAAGATGCACTGCAGCAACTCGCCAAGGCTTCTTCGGCAGCACCTCCCAAACCCACGACCTCTACCACCTAGAAGGACAAGGGCAGCAGGCGCATGGGAACACCACCACCTCCACGTTCCGCTCCCAGTCACACACCATCCTGACTTGGAAATATATCGGCCGTTCCTTCATCGTCGCTGGGTCACAATCCTGGAACTCCCTCCCTAACAGCACTGTGGGAGCACCTTCACCACACGGACTGCAGCGGTTCAAGAAGGCAGCTCACCACCACCTTCTCAAGGGGCAATTAGGGATGGGCAATAAATGCCGGCCTTGCCAGCGACGCCCACATCCCAGGAATGAAGTCCTTGGTAGCGGTGGTGTTCTCAAGGCTATGCATGCCATTCAACAATTAAAAAAACAAACACCGTTATCCCCCTCATGCTTTTGCAAGGGATAGGGAATAAACTCAAGATTAGATGACTAGATGTCCATAAAGAAGCTTCCACGGGTACCTTCAAAATCATGTTTAAATGTGCAGTGTATTAAGCCAAAAACACTGAAAAAAATGCAACCAGACCACTCTTTATTTCAACAAGTCAATTCTTTAATTATTTCACACTAACATCAGAGCAGTAATATATTGTGGTATAACCGCATACCAATAAGTGAAAAAATACAGAGTATTGTATAATGCACAAGTGATCAAAATATATTGCAATCGCAATCCAAGCATTTTCCTAAAATAATTTGTACAAAAACCCATCGAGACAGAAAGAAAGGCATCTTTTTTTTTTAAAAAAGGACCAGACCATTCATCCACGTAAATAAATATCAGCTACCTCAATGGTGGCAAGTTATGGCCGTTCTTTTCATCAGTGTGAAAGCCACAAATCAAGAATGCTTTAGGCGAGAGCATGACCTTGGTCGTTTGCATAACTGGAAAATTGACTGGACTTGATTTCTATCAAAGCTGGAGGAGCAAAAAAATACCCCCCAAAAATGTGCGGTCTCTACATTTGCAACCAGAACCGAAGCACTACAATAAACCTACTGAACACAAGGCATCGTAAAACAAAATACCTGTGCAACAAAGCTGTTCACAAGGCAGCAACTAAACTGCATGGAAGGTGCTGGTGTTGTCAATAGTACAGCCAGCATGGTAGCAATATGTAAAATCTCCACAATGGGAAAGAAACTTGGACTAGATAGCAGATCTTCCATTCAGCACGGAGCAGTAAAAAAGGGGAAAAAATACCAGGTTGTCTCACTTCAAAAAAAAGTCTATGTGGTCTTTAGTCTACATTAATTTATAAAATATTACAATTATGTTCTTGCGGTTTATCTAGTAATTAAACTGAGGCCTCAGTAGCATCTGCAGTCCACACTGGAAGACAGCAACATTAAAGTCTTGCCTACATGGATCAAGATGGTGAAATTGGGTGTTTCTAATCAAAATGGTACTGATAATCTAACTAAAGCACACATGGGCAGTCAATGGAACAATGGTGGTGACCATACAAAGGACTGAACACAGAAAATCAATGGCGAACAATGCTGTAGCTCGCTCAAGGCGAATGGAGAGCCCCAGGCCACCGTTCCAACCTAAAGAGCACTCTCTACTGCACCAGTTGTTAAACTTTCCCACTTCATGCCCATCGAGGCACCCTGGGTGCCAATTGAACGAGTTTTCAGTACTGATGGGGGTTGGGCGAGGCAGTGGGTTTGCACACACACTGCCCTTGGGGCCTGGGTTCAAATCAAGCCCGGAGAAATGTGGTGTCAGCCTCCTGAGTTTGCCGACTGCAAGGGTGCTGTGCGAGTCCCTAATCACAAAACTGCCTCCAATTTGGCAATTAGCTTTAAACAAGTGATTGCAAACTTTTCTTTTTGTTGATGGACGAGTCTGACAAAAGTAATTTAGATCGAGCCGATGAGGATATCAGCAAACCTTGCACACATTAGGAATCGAACAGTAAATGTCTACATCAGCTTATCAAGCCTCACTGTTAACTGGCACTAGCCTGGGTTAGAAGGTTCATCATATTTCCCCCCTCCCTATTAAACCGAATGGATTCGTCCCCTTGATCCAAAGATCTCTGCGCTCCTCTAATTCTGCCCTCTTGACCATCCCTGATTATAATCGCTCCACCATCGGTGGCCGTGCCTTCTGTTGCCTGGGCCCCAAGCTCCGGAACTCCCTCCTTAAACCTCTCCACCTCTCTTTCCTCAATCAAGACGCTCCTTAAACCTACCTCCTTAACCAAGCTTTTGGTCACCGGCGTTAATTTCTCTTTATGCGTCTCGGCGTCAAAGTGTTATAAGCACCTTGGGACGTTAAAAGGTGCTATATAAATACAAGTTGTTGTTAATTAGTAACTGGAGTGCCGTTAATCAATAGTTTTAGTTTGTTAACAAGGACATTTATCAATTGGTTAAATTAGGAAATGATAGCCCGCTTGGTGGCAATCAAAAAGTCTTCTTTATTCAAAGATCCTGAGCATGTGCCAGCTGTTTAATTTTTTTAAAAAGCTGTTCTGTTCACTCAGCGGGGCAATGGCCATTATTTGCAATTTGCATGTACATTAGTAATGCCACAATCTATTATTTAATTAGAGTGCATTTAAAGACTTGCATTTATATAGCACCTTTCACGACCACTGAACGTCTCAAAGCGCTTTACAGCCAATTAAGTACTTTTGGAGTGTAGTCACTGTTGTAATGTGGGAAACGCGGCAGCCAATTTGTGCACAGCAAGCTCCCACACACAGCAATGTGATAATGACCAGATCATGTGTTTTAGTGATGTTGATTGAGGGATAAATATTGGCCAGGACACCGGGGATAACTCTTCTTCGAAATTGTGCCGTGGGATCTTTTACGCCCACCTGAGAGAACAGACGGGGCCTCGGTTTAACGTCTCTTCTGAAAGACGGCACCTTCGACAGTGCAGCACTCCCTCAGCACTGCACTGGGGAGTGTCAACCTGGATTTTTGTGCTCACGTCCCTGGAGTGGGACTTGAACCCACAACCTTCAGACTCAGGGGCGAGAGTGCTACCCACTGAGCCACAGCTGACTACTACACAACAGTTGCAGTGTGGATTTTACGTTCGCATGTGGGTGCCCCTGGAGATGGAGCATGAGGTGAGCGCAGGTACGCTCAAAGGGCTTCTGTGTCCAGTGAGCACCGCAGTGCGTCATCACAATCGGGAACAATATTTTAATTTGATTTTATTAAGGTTCCTTTAAATATTTTTACAGGTTTATTAGTTGTTGATTTAATTGCCAGTATTTAAAAAGATGTGTGAACTTTGCTACATATTGATGCACATCCCAAGTCAGGTCTAGCAGAGAGACTCTGGCCAAAGCAATCCTTTTCTGGTGTTTTAAGTGTTCTTGGGTAAGTTCATCAATGGTTCAGCTTAGAGCAAACTTGATGGTTCTGGTAGTAATTGATTTGGGTGGCCCCCCACTCCGACAGAGGTTAAATATTACTCCTTCCAGTCACCGTATTTGGATGAATCTTGCACACAGAGCAAGACCGGGAGTAGAAAACACAATTGGTTTTATGTCCTTGCTTGAAGGGCAGGGATTTTATCTTTTAGTGTCTATACTGCAAACATTAATCACTTTAATTATCTTGCTTGAACTTCACAACACAAGGAAAATAACCATGGCATTTCTACCGGCGATCCAGGTTCTGATTTTTCTTCTCCGCAGCAAAGGCAAGTGTAGGTGAGTAAAAGTACCGTTAATATAAAACATATCCACAAACCAGAAAGGTACAGAATTAACCTTATAGTTTAAAAACTTGTTACTGAGCTCTCTAAAATTGTCAAGCACAAGACTGAACTTAAAGACTTCCATTTCTACAGCGCCTTTCAAGACCACTGGACGCCCCAAAGCTCAAGTCTAGTCACTGTTGTAATGTGGGAAACGCGGCAGCCAATTTGTGCACAGCAAGCTCCCACACACAGCAATGTGATAATGACCAGATAATCTGTTTTAGTGATGTGATTGAGGGATAAATATTGGGTGAACTCTTCTTCGAAATAGTGCCATGGGATCTTTTACATCCACCTGAGAGCAGAGAGAGCCTCGGTTTAACATCTCATCCGAAAGACGGCACCTCTGACAGTGCGGCACTCCCTCAGTACTGCACTGGAGTGTCAGCCTAGATTTTTGTGCTCGAGTCCCTGGAGTGGGACTTGAACCCACAACCTTCTGACTCAGGGGAGAGGGGGCTACCCACTGAGCCACGGCGGACACTGAAAAGGGACCATGCGCTGAAATAAACAGGCCACTGACAACAAAAGGAAGCAATGAATTCAAAACAGACGATACATTTATACTTGTTAAAGCTGATTTAAGTGAATTGTACAGTACAGAATAAACCCAATTTGCAGTGGAGTTTGAACTTTTCCCTAGAGAACAGAATGGAAAAGTTGTAGATTAAATACTTTTTTTTTCAAAAAAAGGGACCATTACCAAGAACACCTATGCCTCTGTCACATTTAGATAAATGCAATGCAGCAAGTCTGTCATGAAATGGAACTTCTGGCTTCAGAAACTAACTACAGGGCACTACTAAAAGCTGCCAGCAACATGCACCACGCACCCCACACTGCTGCTTCATCGCAAGCTACCTCCCAAAAGATGCAATCCAATCAGGTTCAGTTATTGACAGTAACGTGCAGCATGGTCATCACTGAGCTCAAAAATCTTTAGATCAGTGATTTTTTTTTTAAAGTGTAATAATTGGCTGGCAATTTACAGTCAGTGGTGAAGCAAAGACGCTCACCCCTGGCCCCGAAGCGAGCTTCCCGCAAAAGACCTCGATCTCTGCGGTGCGAAGTTCTGCTTTTCCAACGCGCAATTGAAATCAGCGGCAGTTAATGGGGAATCCCTCGCGCGAGCTGCTGTGATGTCAACAAGCTGTCCATGCAGCCAATCACAATGCAGAATTCTCAGACAGCGAACCAGGAAGTGAGTAAGCTCCTTGATTCTAACTTTAAAAAACAGACTTTTAAAAATGTCCTTTTAAAAATGTTGGGGAAATGGTGAATGAGAAATCAATGAACTTTTAAAAAATTTCTTAAAAATTTAAATTATTAAAATGAATACATTTGATACTCGACAAAATTAAAGAGTGTTTTTCAGGGCCATAACCTGTCGTGCAGACATGTAGGTTCCAGGCTGTTAAAACCCCAGTTACACCTAGTCCAACAAGGCCTAACATTTAAAAAAAATTCATTCATGGGGTGTGTGGCATCGCTGTCATTTATTGCCAATCCCCAATTGCCTCAGAGAAGGTGGTGGTGAGCGGCCTTATACACCAAGTGTCTCGCTGGGCCATTTCAGAGGGCAGTTAAGAGTTATCCACATTGCTGTGGGTCTATAGTCACAGATAGGCCAGACTGGGTAAGGACGGCAGATTTCCTTCTAATTACTGGGGTATTTAACAGCAATATTACCGTAGAAAAGCCACTTTGCGTCAGATTCATGGATTACAGGGATTGTCGGCTGGGGGGGGGGGGAGTGGGGGCAGAGCCACACGCAGTGAGTGTCGGAGCAACGAATGACCAATCACAACTTCAGGATTTCCACATTAGGATGCACACGCGCTAAATCCTGAAGTTGCGGTCAGTTTCAGAGGGGTAACAAACAGCGAACGTTATTTGTTCACATGTCATTACTCACCGCGGATTCCGGCCTTTACCCTAATGCATCCAGTGCAAGGGGAGAGTTAACGGGGGGGGAAAAAAAAAAATCACTTTTTTTTTTGTATAATCTAAATGAAGTATGGCTTTATTGGTAAACCTTAAGATCCGTCAATCAACAATGTGGGTGTGGTTTGTACCAGACTGCAGTCCAATTATAGCGGCTGGTTTGCCACATCGCTAAACAGAGTGGTTACACGGGATAGTATCGTTAGTAAATCGACCAGGGATTGGAGGCAGTTTGTTTTTTCACTTCAGCTTATTTGGGGGATTAAAAATATATTAAAAGCATCATGCAGCTTTTAGCAAACTATGAGGGGGGCAGAGAATGGTCCATTTCACCTCGGGTTCGGAACGCAGAATTCTTTCTTCAAAAGGAGATGGATCATCAGTGACTGGGGAGGTGAAAAAACAAACAAATGGAATGTCAGCGACACCATCACCGATGAAATAAAATGCATCAGACGGACCTTTAAAACCAGAACAACGATGAGCAGAGGCTCCACCGTGAATGTACTGTCCACATAGTGCACCGCAGAGAGGAGGTAATGGGACACCATCCCATCCATCTTCCAAATCGTACAATCACAGACCAGCAGCTCTCGGACACAAATCTTCTCCAGATTAGAGTGGAACACAAGTCTTGCTGCCTTTTGCTCATCAGAACTTGGTGGAGTGTGTCCGAAAACAGTACATTACAGCAAACACAGGAAATCAATCAGCTTCACGATTACATTCTTGTTAAAACTAGACCATAAATATTTGGATTTTAAACAAAAAAAAAATGCACAAATGCAAGAATGGTCAGTACCAAAACTAAAAAGTCACACCATTGCAGGTAATCTGGTCCCAAAATTGTCGAAGCCATCAGCCGGCGATTTGGGTAAAGGCTCCTGGTACATGACATTCTCAATACCGGTATTATTGGGGCTCAGAGCATGGAGCACACGTCCCGAATGTATTCTTGTACACTCAGCCAAGCAAATCCACCATGGCAAAGGCAAACACAACCTTAAATCACAGCCACTGAAATTCAATATAAATGTGACATTAGTGACGAGAACTTTATTTTATAATGTTTGCTGGGAGACAAGTGTGCAGAGTTTTTTTTTGGCCACTTCAAGCCCATTTCGTCCATCCGTGTGGTTATATCCTATTCCAACAGAACAGAGAGTTTTTAATTCACCAAAAAAAAGTGTAATCACAGCAGTTACACACCTTTAAACATGATGCACAATACATTTGAAATAAAGAGACAGCATTTTTTGCCCATGTAAGCGACACGTTAAACACACACAGACCCTTAATATTCTCCAATCACAGGCACTGCTGCAGAATTTCTTCCCTCCCTGACTGCTCCCCACTAATTACACGGGAACCAATAGCTGGTGCTGTCATTCCAAAGCTCGGCAGTTGCTAATCCCATCAATTGCCAGCCGTGAAATGCAGGGGATAAAAATCTGAAGGTTTTGTCCAAACCAACAGGTGAAGCGCATGTGGGATTATCTTAAACTTTAATTATTTTAGCTCCTTCAAATAAACTGACTTCCGCAAAAGCACAGGGGCCCCAGACTGTTGGAAATGATGGTGTGGACTACACTAAGCCCCTTGTAAAGGAGAGCTCAGCCTCACGGTTATAAAGTTAGAATACAGCTAGAGAGAGTCAGGCCCACATTGTTCACTAGCTCCAACTGATTACTGTATTGGTCAGCAAGTGCTGGGCTGGGCAATCCAATGGCCCAGGTTTCTACAGGTCCTCACAAACAGAGTGCTTCAGGGTGCAGTGAATAATGAAGCGGACTCACAGCAAAAGGGGAGAGGGACTCGAAGGCCACAAGGATCTTCGAGCCAGCCTAAATGTTAAGGAGGGAGTTCAACAAAGAAATACTTGCATTTATATAGCACCTTTCATGACCACTGGACATCCCAAAGCGCTTTACAGCCAAATAAGTACTTTTTGGAGTGTAGTCACTGTTGTAATGTGGGAAATGCAGCAGCCAATTTGCGCACAGCAAGCTCCCACAAACAGCAATGTGATAATGACCAGATAATGTGTTTTAGTGATGTTGATTGAGATATAAAATATTGGCCAGGACACCAGGGATAAGCCCCCTGCTCTTCGAAATAGTGCCATGGGATCTTTTACGTCCACCTGACAGAAGGCAGACGGGACCTTTTAACGTTTCATCTGAAAGCGGCAGCTCAGACAGTGCGGCGCTCCCTCAGTACTACACTAGGAGTGTCAGCCTGGATTTCGTGCTCTGACTTAGGGGCAAGAGTGGTACCCCACTGGGGCACAGCTGCCAACAATGGACATAATAACTAAATGAGCAATGAGAGAGATGGCAGAAGAGTAGGCCGAAGTCACAGGACGAGGCAATAATGCAACCTTCAAACAGTCCGGGGTCGGCGAGAGGCCGATAAAAGGCCGCGAGTTCAGCAGTCGGAGGTGCGTGGAGAGGCGTGAGTCCGGGGTCGGCGAGAGGCGTACCGGTGCAGCTACAGGGAGAAGACAAAGAAGTAGAAAGAAACAGAAAGGTGACGCAACAGCCAAGGGGGTAAGTGATTGGCTGGTGACTGGCGAGTAGTTTTTCTTTTTTCGCTTCTATAACAGTGAGTAAACTTTAGCATTGTTGTTGCCAATTTAAGTGTATCCAAGGGTTAAGTCATGGCAGGAGAGCTCGGTCACATGATATGCTCCTCCTGTACCATGTGGGAACTCAGGGACACTTCCGGTGTCCCTGACGACTACGTGTGCGGGAAGTGTATCCGCCTCCAGCTCCTGACGGACCGCGTTGCGGAATTGGAGCCGAGGGTGGATTCACTCTGGAGCATCCACGATGCTGAGAATGATGTGAGTAGCACGTGTAGCGAGTTGGTCTTACCGCAGGGAAAGGGTCCACAGCCAGCTAGGGAATGGAAGACCAACAGGAAGAGCAGTGCAAGGAAGGTAGTGCAGAAGTCCCCTGTAGTCATCCCCCTGCAAAACAGATACACTGCTTTGAGTACTGTTGAGGGGGATGACTCATCAGGGGAGGGCAGCAGCAGCCAAGTTCATGGCACCGTGGCTGGCTCTGTTGCACAGGAGGGCAAGAAAAAGAGTGGGAGAGCGATAGTGATAGGGGATTCAATTGTAAGGGGAATAGATAGGTGTTTCTGCGGCCGCAACCGAGACTCCAGGATGGCATGTTGCCTCCCTGGTGCAAGGGTCAAGGATGTCTCAGAGCGGGTGCAGGACATTGTGAAAAGGGAGGGTGAACAGCCAGTTGTCGTGGTGCACATTGGTACCAACTATATAGGTAAAAAAAAAGGGATGAGGTCCTACGAGACAAATTTAAGGAGCTAGGAGCTAAATTAAAATGTAGGACCTCAAAAGTAGTTATCTCGGGATTGCTACCAGTGCCACGAGCTAGTCAGAGTAGGAATCACAGGATAGCTCAGATGAATAGGTGGCTTGAGCAGTGGTGCAACAGGGAGGGATTCAAATTCCTGGGGCATTGGAACCGGTTCTGGGGGAGGTGGGACCAGCACAAACCGGACGGTCTGCACCTCGGCAGGACCGGAACCAATGTCCTAGGGGGAGTGTTTGCTAGTGCTGTTGGGGAGGAGTTAAACTAATATGGCAGGGAGACAGAGGGAAACAAAATGGAGACAAAAGCAAAAGACAGAAAGGAGATGAGTAAAAGTGGAGGGCAGAGAAACCCAAGGCAAAAAACAAAAAGGGCCACTGTACAGCAAAATTCTAAAGGGTCAAAGTATAATAAAAAGGCAACATGAAAGCTCGGTGCCTCAATGCAAGGAGTATTCGGAACCCAGGAGAGGGCTCTGAGCTAGTTAGAGTGGGTGAGAGCTCAGATGAACAGGACCCCAAGAAGGAATTCAAAAGGCAGGAGGCAACAGAGCAGAGTAGCACTGGGGTAAGTGTAAACCACAAGGTGATAGGAAGGGACAATATGTATGAATATAAAGGGGCTGCAGGAGGGGTCAAAACTAAAAATCATGGTTTAAAAACTAGTATTAAAACACTCTACCTAAACGCACGCAGCATTCAAAAAAGAGTAAATGAGTTGACGGCACAAATCATTACAAATGGGTATGATTTGGTGGCCATTACAGAAACGTGGTTGCAGGGTGGCCAAGACTGGGAATTAAACATACAGGGGTATCTGACAATTCGGAAAGATAGACAAGAAGGGAAAGGAGGTGGGTAGCTCCGTTAATAAAGGATGATATCAGGGCAGTTGTGAGAGACAATATTGGCTCTAATGAACAAAATGTTGAATCATTGTGGGTGGAGATTAGAGATAGTAAGGGGAAAAAGTCACTGGTGGCCATAGTTTATAGGCCCTCAAATAATAACTTCACAGTGGGGCGGGCAATAATCAAGGGAATAATGGAGGCATGTGAAAAAGGAACAGCAGTAATCATGGGGGATTTTAACCTACATATCGATTGGTCAAATCAAATCGCACGGGGTAGCCTTGAGGAGGAATTCATAGAATGCATACGGGATTGTTTCTTAGAACAGTATGTTACAGAACCTACAAGGGAGCAAGCTATCTTAGATCTGGTCCTGTGTAATGAGACAGGAATAATAAACGATCTCCTAGTAAAAGATCCTCTCGGAATGAGTGATCACAGTATGGTTGAATTTGTAATATAGATTGAGGGTGAGGAAGTAGTGTCTCAAACGAGCGTACTATGCTTAAACAAAGGGGACCACAGTGGGATGAGGGCAGAGTTGGCTAAAGTAGACTGGAAACACAGACTAAACGGTGGCACAATTGAGGAACAGTGGAGGACTTTTAAGGAGCTCTTTCATAGTGCTCAACAAAAATATATTCCAATGAAAAAGAAAGGCAGTAAGAGAAGGGATAACCAAGGAAATAAAGGAGAGTATTAAATTAAAAACCAATGCGTATAAGGTGGCCAAGGTTAGTGGGAAATGAGAAGATTGGGAAAATTTTAAACGACAGCAAAGAATGACTAAGAAAGCAATAAAGAAAAGATAGATTACGAAAGTAAACTTGCAAAACAAAGAAACAGATAGTAAAAGCTTTTACCGATATATAAAATGGAAAAGAGTGACTAAAGTAAATGTTGGTCCCTTAGAAGATGAGAAGGGGGATTTAATAATGGGAAATGTGGAAATGGCTGAGACCGTAAACAATTATTTTGCTTCGGTCTTCACAGTGGAAGACACAAAAACCATGCCAAAAATCGCTGGTCACAGGAATGTGGGAAGGGAGGACCTTGAGATAATCACTATCACTAGGGGGGTAGTGCTGGACAGGCTAATGGGACTCAAGGTAGACAAGTCACCTGGTCCGGATGAAATGCATCCCAGGGTATTAAAAGAGATGGCGTAAGTTATAGCAGATGCATTCGTTATAATCTACCAAAATTCTCTGGACTCTGGGGAGGTACCAGCGGATTGGAAAGCAGCTAATGTAACGCCTCGGTTTAAAAAAGGGGGCAGACAAAAAGGCAGGTAACTATAGGCCGGTTAGTTTAACATCTGTAGTGGGGAAAATGCTTGAAGCTATCATTAAGGAAGAAATAGCGGGACATCTAGATAGGAATAGTGCAATCAAGCAAACGCAACATGGATTCATGAAGGGGAAATCATGTTTAACTAACTTACTGGAATTCTTTGTGGATATAACGAGCATGGTGGATAGAGGTGTACCGATGGATGTGGTGTATTTAGATTTCCAATAGGCATTCGATAAGGTGCCACACAAAAGGTTACTGCAGAAGATAAAGGTACGCAGAGTCAGAGGAAATGTATTAGCATGGATCGAGAATTGGCTGGCGAACAGAAAGCAGAGAGTCGGGATAAATGGGTCCTTTTCGGGTTGGAAATCGGTGGTTAGTGGTATGCCACAGGGATCGGTGCTGGGACCACAACTGTTTACAATATACATAGATGACCTGGAAGAGGGGACAGAGTGTAGTGTAACAAAATTTACAGATGACACAAAGATTAGTGGGAAAGCGGGTTGTGTAGAGGACACTGAGAGGCTGCAAAGAGATTTAGATAGGTTAAGCGAATGGGCTAAGGTTTGGCAGATGGAATACAATGTTGGAAAATGTGAGGTCATTCACCTTGGGAAAAAAAAAAACAGTAAAAGGGATTATTATTTGAATGGGGAGAAATTACAACATGCTGAGGTGCAGAGGGACCTGGGGGTCCTTGTGCATGAATCCCAAAAAGTTAGTTTGCAGGTGCAGCAGGTAATCAGGAAGGCAAATGGAATGTTGGCCTTCATTGCGAGAGGGATGGAGTACAAAAGCAGGGAGGTCCTGCTGCAACTGTATAGGGTATTGGTGAGTCCGCACCTGGAGTACTGCGTGCAGTTTTGGTCACCTTACTTAAGGAAGGATATACTAACTTTGGAGGGGGTACAGAGACGATTCACTAGGATGATTCCGGAGATGAGAGGGTTACCTAATGAAGATTGATTGAGTAGACTGGGTCTTTACTCGCTGGAGTTCAGAAGGATGAGGGGTGATCTTATAGAAACATTTAAAATAATGAAAGGGATAGACAAGATAGAGGCAGAGAGGTTGTTTCCACTGGTCAGGGAGACTAGAACTAGGGGGCACAGCCTCAAAATACGGGGGAGCCAATTTAAAACCGAGTTGAGAAGGAATTTCTTCTCCCAGAGGGTTGTGAATCTGTGGAATTCTCTGCCCAAGGAAGCAGTTGAGGCTATCTCATTGAATGTATTCAAGTCACAGATAGATAGATTTTTAACCAATTAGGGAATTAAGGGTTACGGGGAGCGGGCGGGTAAGTGGAGCTGAGTCCACGGCCAGATCAGCCATGATCTTGTTGAATGGCAGAGCAGGCTCGAGGGGCTAGATGGCCTACTCCTGTTGTTAATTCTTATGTTCTTATATACTCGCAGAAACAGTGTTGTAATTTTAAAACTAATTTGAAATGGGAAAAATCAGATTTTAATCAATGCTGAGGTTCTGCTCGCCAGTCTAGGAGATACACTTGTGATTGGCAAAAGAACGCGAGGCGACATGAAGAAAAACTTCTTTACGCAACGAGTGGTTAGGATTTGGAATTCACTGCCTGATGGGGCGGTGGATACAGATTCAATACTAGCCTTCGAAAGGGAATTGGATATGGCCTCTTGTGCTGTACTAGTCTATGATTTGTGAACACCCAGTACTTTAAGACAAGCAGTCACTGGTCTACCTAGCTGCCATTTACTACAGAGAGATCACACTAATTCTCACTAAACCAGGCAACGTCACTAAGTGATGCGGCGACTGTTCCTGTACGGTGAAGAATGAAGCAATGCGCGGGTGAGTCGGAGCCTGGTTAACTGCTTTTAAAATGTTTAATGTCGGTGGACGAAGTTGGCTCCAATGTTCCCGTTGAGCCGCACACCGGCTTTTAAAGGCAAAAACCACACGTACGCAATTGTTTTTTTTTAAAAATGGGCCACGTAGCCCAAACATTAGAACCATTGGTTGGCACACCACCACACCACACTGTACAATAGGGTTCACACACACACACGCGATGCTACTGGGCTCTACAATGGGGCAACACTAATTGCTAAACTTGGTAATAAATACAGCAAAAAGATTAACCATGGCCAACATTCCCATCCTGGTTTTCAAATCCCTCCATGGCCTCGCCCCCCTCTCCCTCTCTCTCTCTCTCTCTCTCTCTCTCTCCTCCCCTGCCGAGATATCTGCCCTCTTGACCATCCCTGATTATAATCGCTCCACCATCGGTGGCCGTGCCTTCTGTTGCCTGGGCCCCAAGCTCTGGAACTCCCTCCCTAAACCTCTCCGCCTCTCTACCCTCCTTAAAACCTCCTTCATTGACCAAGCTTTTGGTCACCTGCCCTAATTTCTCCTTTCATGGCTCAGTGTCATTTTTTAAAATCTCGCAACACTCCTGTGAAGCGCCGTGGGATGTTTCACTACGTTAAAGGCGCTATATAAATACAAGTTGTTATTGGAAGCTGGCTATTTAGGACATGACAAGTGATACTTGTGAATGAGCAAAAAATTAATATCTTGCTGCAAATCTGGTATGACATTTTCCTTCTCTTTCAGAGTTTAAATCTAAACTTCCCCATCAAGATTCCAATCCCCCACCGCCCCCCCAACTAGAAGACCCTTACCCAATTTGCCTGGAGTTTTAAAACTAGTACACCTGTTGCTATTCTCTCATTGCCCTCCCTGGCCAGTCAGGACTCAATACTTCATTGCAGGGGAAAAAACATCACCATATTAGGGATTTCAGTCCTAGAGGTGGGTCAATGGAAATAACGTACTGTAATCTCCAGAATCGACATGAATCTTGAGAAAGCTGTGATTACCCAACGAAAACCACAATACAGGTTTGAACACCCAGTCAGTTGAGCAACCGTGTTAAAGATGCTGTCTCTTTAAATTACAAATCGATTAATTTGCGAGAGAAAGTGCGAATCAAAGCCCAGACTCCAGATTACTCGTGCACACATACACACGCCTTAGAAATTCGGGCAGAACCAACATTGTGATGCTCAACTTGCCATGTTCAGAGTGTGCGCGTGATCTTTTTAAAAAAAAAATGGAGGCGCCACAGAACAGGTCAATTAATAGTGTGACGAGAAACACGTTCGATTTCAACCCATCGTCACCGTGCTGCTGGTTCCCGTCACACTACCAGGAAGGCAGAGGCAGGCTATACCCAGCCTCAGAGCATGGCTGGTGGGATACCCATCACTGTCCTTGGTGCATGACCTGCAGGTGCAGAGGGGCAAGCTCATGGGAGGGAGAGCTTGCCCCATTTGGAAAAATAAACCATACCTGATTAATTTTCCGAGGTAGTTTACCATAATTCCATAAAATAGCAAGGCACTTGGAAACTACAAAGTTAATATTTCATACTCGCTCATGGTTCAATACTGTGTCTTGCAGGCCATAACCAAGCTATGATTAACACACAACCACTGGACTCCCTCTCAAAAGGAAATAACGCTCATAAGGCCTTCTTTAGTCAACAGTGGTTAACAAAGGCTGAATTTATTTATGGGGTTTGACAGGTGAAAAGGTCCGGCTATCACAGACACAGTTGACCATTGCAGCAACATCAGACTGTGGCCCAATAACTTGGGCCAAAAATGAAGGCAGATATTACTAATCCTCATAGATGGAGCTCTCGCCCTCAGTCAGGCCATCGGGGGAAGTTTGGTATTTCCCTGTGGGCAGGGGGAAGAGAACACAAAATATCGGCAAAAGACAAGTTATCCCAACTATTGTCCCCTTTAAGTTGCACGGCTGCACAGCGCTCTCCGAGGTCCCGCGCATGCGTGGAATTCGGAATGGGTGTCAAAAGGGACGGTGGGGGCCAAAAAATAAAACTAGAGGGCACATTGGGCCAGATGCCTTCGAGCTACTGGTTAGAGCGAGGTCAGCAGGTGCCCAAGATCAAGTTGCGAACCCATTTCCAACCAATGAAATATGCGAAGCAACCAAAAACAGGGGCAAGGAAACCTAAACAAAAAGTGGGAAAACTAAAACTACATTGGGATCGAACATTTATGGGGAAAATTCAGGTTTGGGGGGGGGGGGGGGGGGGTAACTCTCGCCTCTCGAGAAATTGGGGTTACCGCCCCCGACAGGAAATGGAGTGCAAAATAAAGCACTCCCCTTCCTTTCTGGGGCACTAGTGAGCGGGCGCGTTGGGAACAGGGCAGACGTGTCGGGATTGGGGCGGGGCGCAGTGGGTTGCGTGGGGTGTGGAGGGGGGGGCTCGCCCCTGAATTAAACGGAAAGGCCCAAGTTGCAACCTCTGCAGCCCAAAAAAAAAGCCCTCTCTGGACCACTGGGGAGCAGCAGCCCGGCACTCGAGCAGTGTACCGGGCTGACTGATGGCGGCAGGAACCCAGTGGTCAAAGCACCAACAGAATGCAGAAATGCATTGAATTTAATTAATTAAGGACAGTGCCACCTCCCCTTTAAGTTCGCCCCGCGAGCGGCCGGCTGCCCGGTATGTATCCCACCCCCCCGAAACAGTCGCTGGCATCACCCCGCGCAGCTTTGGGAGGGGGGTTAGGGTCCGCGGCGCTGAGCACGGTGACGATGCCAGGATCGTTACCCCAATGTATTTAGCGGGAGTCGTTAGCGGAACAGCGCCCGGTCGCGAAGCTGTTTGCGCCCCGTGGGGGTGCTGGGGGCCTCCGTGCAACGAGCATCTCAACACATTGCGACGATAAGAGCAAACAGTGGGCTGGCTACTGGCAGTAAAATCCTCCCAGTGCCGTGGCAGCTAAATTAAGCCGTCGTTAACAGTAATAATTGTAGATTTTTAAAAATTACACATTTACTGAGCATCACTGTTGTCCTAACCCAACATTTATGTGTTTACAGTATTGATGAAAACACAGTGCATCTTTTTCAGAGCATGGTCTGTCCCTGCATACATACCACATTAAAACCTCACAACATTACATGGATCAATCATTGCAAACAGAATTTAAACAAATGCACACCACACCAAGAAAGATGCACCCAAGTGCATTGTGACAGAGACTTGAAAGTAAATGGAGCTTTATCTTGCTGTTCATTTACAGGGCAGACTATTCCTTCCGTTACAGGAGGGTGATGTTGCAGCCACTTCTTACACAAACTACTGAGGCTCCTCACTAGTTGCAGCATGTAAAGGGTTAAGATGAAACAAAAAAAAAAGACAAATGAAGCACACAGGACAATGGCAGCAAGCACACACACTACAAGCAGCACTTTATCACCACAAACGCCTGCTTAGAAATGCTTACCTTGGTGCTGTCGAAACAATATTCTGTTGCTGAGAGAAGAGTTCAACCAGGAACGACTTCATGGTCACCCGTCCTCACCCCCCCCTCCCCCCAGTTTGTAATAATAAGGTTCGACAAATGGCAACTAAAGCAAACAGTAGCTAGAACTGGACATTGCAAAATATTCCTCGTGTTGGTCCCACTTCTCACCCCACAACACGCAGCGGTGAATCGGGAAGCATTTCATCAAGCGAAGGGTGGTAGAAATCTGGAATCCCCTTCCCCCCACCCCCGGCCACAGAAGGCTGTGGATGTTGGTGGGCTGGGGGGGTTAATTGAAATTTGAGAGACGGAGATCGATAGATTTTTCCCGTCAGGGAGGCGAGGGTTATGGGGAGCTGAAGCCCGATGATTATTTATTTTTTTTTTTTAAATTGGACAAGCTATTAAGATGTTACAAGTTTAAAGTAGAGCAATAAATTCCCAGCATCCATCCAGAGTCGACAGGTCAGCCAGGGAGGCACCAAGGCCCTTTATTAATTCATGGGATGTGGGAGTCGCTGGCAAGGCCTATTGCCCGTCCCTAATCGCCCTTCAGAAGGTGGAAGTTAAGAGGCAACCACATTGCTGTGGTTCTGGAGTCACATATCGGCCAGACCGGGTAAGGGCGGCAGATTTCCTTCCCTAAAGGACATTAGTGAACCCGATGGGTTTTTGCAACAATCCGATAGTTCCATGATCACCATGACTGACACTGGCTTTTTGTTCCAGATTTATTTAATTAACTAATTTTAAATTCCCCAGCTGCCGTGGTGGGATTTGAACTTGTGTCTCTGGATCATCAGTCCAGGCCTCGGGATTGCTGGCCCAGTAAGAGAACCACTGAGCTACCGTTCTTTTGCACGGGTGGCAGCACGGCACTTGAACCACCCGGGCAGAGTGGGGGAAAACTAGGAGTCAGAGCTCCCATTCCTGAATCACCATTCACCGCCACTTGTTGGCCAGGATTGTGAGGGGCCTGGATAGGATGGATTGTTCCCCTTGGCAGAGGGGTCAACAACCAAGGGGCATAGATTTAAAGTAATTGGGGGGGGGGGGGGGGGGGGAAGGAAAAGGTTGAGAGGGGAGTTGAGGGGAAATTTCTTCACCCAGAGGGTGGTGGGGGTCTGGAACTCACGGCCTGAAAGGGTGGTAGAGGCAGAAACCCTCATCGCATTTAAAAAGTACTTGGATGTGCACCTGAAGTGCCGTAACCTACAGGGCTACAGACAGAGAGCTGGAAAGTGGGATTAGGCTGGGTAGCTCTTGGTCAGCCGGCACGGACACGATGGGCCGAATGGCCTCCTTCCGTGCTGTAAATATTTGAGATTGGATCAGGCTCTATCCACTGATGCTCTTCATGATCATCAGCTTACGGACACCCCCCACAAAACAAAACTGGCTACTGGGCCGAGGTACTCGCACTAATGGAAAGGCAGACATCGGAGTACGGTCTTCCGGAAAGGGGAGACCAGAGAGGCAGCACAGCAGGCGTGAGAACCACCTCTCACAAAAGCAGAAACATGCAAAGGTTCACAGGTGATTCAGCAACGAGACTGAAAGCGGTTTGTGCCCGAGGGTATTGCCAACGTCCCAGCCAAAAAACACAAATCAGGCCAGGATTAGGAGAGCAGCTGCAAACCCAGTGTCTGCCCGAAAGTGATCTCCGTTAACCTATTTTTGTTGAGATTGTATTTACACTGGAAAATAACAGGTCGGTCTATTCAGGCACTCAAACTCAATGCAAAAAGTCAAGTGTAACTAGGCACCGTGGTGCACTGAAGGACCAACGTGTAGCCGGGAGTTGTGGGACAGTTTCTCTCAGACTATCGATTGTCACCCAGGCGCCAATCTCACGCTAGGGGAAGTGTGGGTGAAGGCCACTGGTCCTGCTGATCTGCTTAAAACACTGAAGCTTCTGAGGGGAATTGACAGGCTAGATGCGGAGAGGTTGTTTCCCCTCGTGGGGGAATCTAGAACCAGGGGTCACAGTCTCAGGATAAGGAGTCGGCCATTTAAGACCGGGATGAGGAGGAATGTCTTCACTCAGAGGGTGGTATATCTTTGGAATTCTCTGCCCCAGAGGGCTGTGGATGCTGAGTCTCTGAATATATTCAAGGCCGAGATCGAGAGATTTTTGGACTCTGCGGGAAATGGAGATCGGGTGGGGAAAGTGGAGTTGAGGTCGAAGATCAGCCATGATCGTATTGAATGGCGGAACAGGCTCGAGGGGCCGAATGGCCGACTCCTGCTCCTAATTCTGGTTATGTCCTGCTGATCTTGTTCTAACCAACACTGCAACACGAGGCCTCCTGACAAGAAAAGTCAATGAGGGCCATTGACACGTGTCCGCTCATCTACCCAGCACGATTTGACAGATCCCCCATCACGGCATCCAAAGGGTTTTTTGTTTAAATTTCAGGGCGCCACTGTTATCCTGCAGTCAGCCAAAGAACTTTCTGGTGGCCATTACAAGTTTGAGGCTGTGACCCTTCGCTTTAATCTGCGGATTTAGTTTGAAGTAATTTCTATACCGTTTTCTATCTTCGATACTGCTATAAAAAGTCACAGGAACATTAGGAGTCAGCCACTCATTGAATGACTGAGGGACTGAGATCATGGCTGATCTTCGACCTCAACTCCACTTTCCCGCCCGATCCCCATATCCCTTGATTCCATTAATATTCAAAAATCTATCGATCTCAGCCTTGAATATACTCAACGACTGAGCCTCCACAGCCCTCTGGGGCAGAGAATTCCAAAGATTCAGCACCCTCTGAGTGAAGAAACAAACATAGAAAATAGGTGCAGGAGTAGGCCATTCAGCCCTTCGAGCCTGAACCGCCATTCAATGAGTTCATGGCTGAACATGCAACTTCAGTACCCCATTCCTGCTTTCTCGCCATACCCCTTGATCCCCCTAGTAGTAAGGACTACATCGAACTCCTTGATATGTCAGTCCCGCCATCCCGGGAATCAGTCTGGTGAACCTTCGCTGCACTCCCTCAATAGCAAGAATGTCCTTCCTCAAGTTAGGAGACCAAAACTGTACACAATACTCCAGGTGTGGCCTCACCAAGGCCCTGTACAACTGTAGTAACACCTCCCTGCCCCTGTACTTAAATCCCCTCGCTATGAAGGCCAACATGCCATTTGCCTTCTTAACCGCCTGCTGTACCTGCATGCCAACCTTCAATGACTGATGTACCATGACACCCAGGTCTCGTTGCACCTTCCCTTTTCCTAATCTGTCACCATTCAGATAATAGTCTGTCTCTCTGTTTTTACCACCAAAGTGGATAACCTCACATTTATCCACATTATACTTCATCTGCCATTCATTTGCCCACTCACCTAACCTATCCAAGTCAATCTGCAGCCTCATAGCATCCTCCTCGCAGATCACACTGCCATCCAACTTAGTGTCATCCGCAAATTTGGAGATACTACATTTAATCCCCTCGTCTAAATCTTTAATGTACAGTGTAAACAGCTGGGGCCCCAGCACAGAACCTTGCGGTACCCCACTGGTCACTGCCTGCCATTCTGAAAAGTACCCATTTACTCCTACCCTTTGCTTCCTGTTTGACAACCAGTTCTCAATCCACGTCAGTACACTACCCCCAATCCCATGTGCTTTAACTTTGCACATTAATCTCTTGTGTGGGACCTTGTCGAAAGCCTTCTGAAAGTCCAAATACACCACATCAACTGGTTCTCCCTTGTCCACTCTACTGGAAACATCCTCAAAAAATTCCAGAAGATGTGTCAAGCATGATTTCCCTTTCACAAATCCATGCTGACTTGGACCCATCATGTCATCTCTTTCCAAATGTGCTGCTATGACATCCTTAATAATTGATTCCATCATTTTACCCACTACTGAGGTCAGGCTGACCGGTCTATAATTCCCTGTTTTCTCTCTCCCTCCTTTTTTAAAAAGTGGGGTTACATTGGCTACCCTCCACTCGATAGGAACTGATCCAGAGTCTATGGAATGTTGGAAAATGACTGTCAATGCATCCGCTATTTCCAAGGTCACCTCCTTAAGTACTCTGGGATGCAGTCCATCAGGCCCTGGGGATTTATCGGCCTTCAAATCCCATCAATTTCCCGACCAATAAGGATTTCCCTCAGTTCCTCCTTCTTACTCGACCCTCTGACCCCTTTTATATCCGGAAGGTTGTTTGTGTCCTCCTGAGTGAATACCGAACCAAAGTACTTGTTCAATTGGTCTGCCATTTCTTTGTTCCCCATTATGACTTCCCCTGATTCGGACTGCAGGGGATCTACATTTGTCTTTACTAACCTTTTTCTCTTTACATATCCAGAAGCTTTTGCAGTCCGTTTTAATGTTCACTGCAAGTTTCCTCTCGAACTCTATTTTTCCTGCCCTAATCAAACCCTTTGACCTCCTCTGCTGAGTTCTAAATTTCTCAGTCCCTAGGTTCGCTGCTATTTCTGGCCAATTTGTATGCCACTTCCTTGGCTTTAATACTATCCCTGATTTCCCTTGATAGCACGGTTGAGCCACCTTCACTTTTTTATTTTTACGCCAGACAGGGATGTACAATTGTTGTAATTCATCCATGCGGTCTCTAAATGTCTGCCATTGCCCATCCACAGTCAACCCCTTAAGTATCATTCTCCAATCTATCCTAGCCAATTCACGCCTCATACCTTCAAAGTTACCCTTCTTTAAGTTCTCCTCATCTCAGTCCTAAATGGCCTACCCCTTATCCTGAGACTGTGACCGCTGGTTCTCGACTCCTCAGCCCGGGGAAACATCCTCCCTGCATCTACCCTGTCAAGCCCTGTAGTTTGGACGTTTCAATGAGATCACCTCATTCTTCTGAACTCGAGAGAATATAGGCCGAGTCTACTTCTACTCAATCTCTCCTCTTGGACAATCCCAGGAATCAGTCTGGTGAACCTTCGTTGCACTCCCTCTATATGGCAAGTATATCCTTCCTTCGGTAAGGAGACCCAAACGGTCCACAATACTCCAGGTGTGGTCTCACCAGGGCCCTATATAATTGCAGTAAGACGTCTTTACTCTCATACTCAAATCCTCTTGTAAGAAAGAAACACTTGGATTTATATAGCGCTTTTCACATCCATTGGTCATCTCAAAGCGTTTTATAGCCAATGAAGTACTTTGAGTGTAATCACTGTTAAAGGCCAACATACCATTTGCTTTTTTAATTCAGCTTTCAGTCTTTTTTCTCGGCTAGAGACACACCAGTCTTTCCTCATTGTTCAGTCCTTGGACAGTAGGAATTGGTCACCTGCCTCATCTCGGAACCCCCTCCAGGGTTTGAATGTCAGTGACCAGCACTAGGCACCATACAAGGTGTGGGCTGGTTAGAAACAGTAAATGCACCAGTCTATTCAGTGCAATATTCCATTTGCTTTGCCTCTTGCTGCTCTGCCACAACTGAACACATCAAGTTTTGCATCTACTAAATCCCCGTGGATTTCAGCCCTTCACCTGTGCTGGTATTCAGATTGCTGGTCACACCTACCTGCAATAATTCCCATACTGTCCACGTTACATTTCACTGGTCAGTCACTGAGCTATACATCTTTTGTCCAATTAATTTTATATTTCCCAAGCTCCTCCCTCATTAGGAGCAGGAGTCAGCCATTCGGCCCCTCGAGCCTGCTCCCCATTCAATAAGATCACGGCTGATCTTTGACCTCAACTCCACTTTCCCGCCCGATCCCCATATCCCTCGATTCCCTTAATATCCAAAAATAAATCGACAATTCAGGCCCAAATTAAAGAAACCTCACTTTCTTCTGTCCCTCCTGGTATGGGATTGAGAGAATTTGCCGAAGTTGCTTTGGAATCCAAGATAGATTCCCACTCCACTCCACTCCACTCCACTCCACTCCACTCCACTCCACTCCACAATTTCTTTTCTGTTCCAAAAGGGTTTATCCTGAATTACATTTTCTCAACTTGGATTATAAAAAAGGTGAGGGTTTGGGGGGGGGCGGGGTTTAGCAGTAACAGAAACTGTGCAAGACATGCTTCACGGCAAACGTTATCTATTTATTGAAAATCTTCACTTAACAATTGCATGAATTGGCCTGGGACCTATTGTGGCCCATTAATAGGCTTTATAATCTGGCTTCGCCTGGTATATTATGCAGAGTAAACACTGAACAACACAGCAACAGAGAGCAAAGGAAAAGTTTCAACAGTGAAACGTTATTTAGACATCAGCAAATGAAGCAGGCAGTAAACACGAGGAACTAGTGCGAAGGAGAGTGGGGGAGGGGAATGAAGTCCACAGCAACACAGCAATGGGCAGCATGCCACACTCGGGAGCAGGGGATTCTTACAGAGTTTGGTAGGTCCCATCTCGTGCCTTGAAGAATTTGATTGCGAAGAAGAAAGCGGCCTCTGCTCCCAGCACCAAGACTATTCCCCCGATGAAGCTGGCCGGATCGAAGGTTGAGGGGGAGTACACGGGGGCCGTGGTCGGAACCTCGGTGGTGGTGGCAGGCTCTGCGGAGAAAGGAAAAGATCCCGTCGGCACATAATCCACCAGTTCATCAACGGTCAGCTCGCGCCATTAATTAAAACAACCCAAATTCAGAAGCCTCACAGACACGGCAATGTGGTCAGGTTTGAATTAACCTGAAGCAGCAGGAATGCTGCAGTGATTTAGGAAAAAAAAAAATAATTCCAAAATTAATTCCAGTTGTTACACAAGAGTTGCATTTATATAGCGCCTTTCACGACCACCGGACATCTCAAAGCGCTTTACAGACAATGAAGTACTTTTGAAGTGTATTCACTGTTGTAATGTGGGAAATGAGGCAACAAAATGCACACAGCAAGCTCCCATACACAGCAATGTGATAATGACCAGATAATCTGTTTTAGTGATGTTGATTGAGGGATAAATATTGGCCTCAGGACACCGGGGATAACTCCCCTGCTCCTCTTCGAAATAGTGCCATGGGATCTTTTATGTCCCCCTGAGAGAGCAGGCGGGACCTCAGTTTAACTTCTCATCCGAAAGACAAGCATGCATCACGGGACATAACATAATAGGAGCAGGAGTCGGCCATTCGGCCCCTCGAACCTGCTCCGCCATTCAATGAGATCACGGCTGATCATCGACCTCAACTCCACTTTCCCGCCCGATCCCCATATCCCTCGATTCCCTCAATATCCAAAAATAATCTAAATCAGTTCAAGCCCAAAATAAAAACTGCTGCCTTCCTGCTGCCCCTCCCCCATAGCACCAAAGGAGGCCGTCACTCCCTGGCGGGCTACGGGGCCCGACGTGGTGAAAGAACGATCAGCGGAGACAGGAAGTGGCCTGGGCTGCTTCTGTTAACTCTAGACTTGACTATTCCAACGCACTCCTGGCCGGCCTCCCACATTCTACCCAACGTAAACTCGAGCTCATCCAAAACTCAGCTGCCCCGTGTCCTAACTCGCACCAAGTCCCGCTCACCCATCACCCCCTGTGCTCGCTGCCCCGTGTCCTAACTCGCACCCAGTCCCGCTCACCCATCACCCCCTGTGCTCGCTGCCCCGTGTCCTAACTCGCACCAAGTCCCGCTCACCCATCACCCCCTGTGCTCGCTGACCTACATTGGCTTCCGGTTAAGCAACGCCTCGATTTCAAAATTCTCCTCCTCCTTATTTTCAAATCTCTCCGTGGCCTCGCCCCTCCCTATCTCTGTAATCTCCTCCAGCGCGCCCCCCCCCCCCTTCCCAAGAGATGTCTGCGCTCCTCTAATTCTGCCCTCCTGAGCATCCCTGATTATAATCGCTCCACCATTAGTGGCTGTGCCTTCTGTTGCTTGGGCCCCAAGCTCTGGAACTCCCTCCCTAAACCTCTCTCTCCTCCTTTAAGACGCTCCTTAAAACAGAGTCTTTGACCAAGCCCCTGCGCTAATTTCTCCTTATGCGGCTCGGTGTCAAATTGTGTGTCTCAACATTCCGGTGACTCACCTTGGGATGTTTCACTACATTAAAAGACACTATATAACTATAACTTCTTGTTATCCAGTGACCTGTGCAACGAACAATGCTGCTGTAAGGGTGTCCCAGGGAAGGGCTGCTTTTAAACCACCGTGACTTTATTGGTGGATGAATCTGAAAGTGGAATGCCAAGGTCACTCTGCATCAGCCACCTGGTGTAGGCAAATTAACAAACTTAAAAAAACGGTCACTTCCCAGTCCCCCCCTCCCCTCCCCTCCCCTCCCCCCGCCAAGGCGAGCCAGGAAGGCCAAGTGTTTGGACACCTGCACGTAGCCCCACACCACCTCTGCGGGAACACCTGGGACTTTTTGCGGTGCATTAAGTTTAGGACTTGTGCATTCAATCTTGCGGAGCACGTTCCCCAGGATCACAATGTTATGAACGTATTCTCTAATCGGACCATTCGGTGGAACAAAAGCAAAACACCGCGGATGCTGGAATCTGAAATAAAAACAGAGAATGCTGGAAATACTCAGCGGGTCAGGCAGCGTCTGTGGAGAGGGAAACAGAGTTATCGTTGAGTCGACAACCCTTCGTCAGAACTGGAGAGTTTTCGAAATGAACAGATTGTTAAGGAGCACTTAAAAGGCGGGGGGGGGGGGGGGGGGGGGGGGGAAGGGGAGGTCTGTGATCGGGTGGAAGACAAGCGACATTAGAGAGACAAAAGGGATGATGGGCCGACTCGAGATGGTAATGGCAGGAGTTAGAAAAAGGTTAGTCTAGCCCATCATCATAGGCAGTCCCTCGAAATCGAGGCAGACTTGCTTCCACTCTAAAAGGTGACGGAACAGTCCAATACGGGAATTACAGTCTCTGTCACAGGTGGGACAGACAGTGGTTGAAGGAAAGGGTGGGTGGGGAGTCTGGTTTGCCGCACGCTCCTTCCGCTGCCTGCGCTTGGTTTCTGCACGCTCTCGGCGACGAGACTCGAGGTGCTCAGCGCCCTCCCGGATGCTCTTCCTCCACTTAGGGCGGTCTTTGGCCAGGGACTCCCAGGTGTCGGTGGGAATGTTGCATTTTATCAGGGAGGCTTTGAGGGTGTCTTTGAAATGTTTCCTCTGCCCACCTGGGACTCGCTTGCCCCAGAATCTATAGCTAGGCTGTGAATGTCAGGATAATTACCAGCTTCCATGGGAAAGAGAGATATAAATATACAAGATCGGGGCCACGTTTTAAAAAAAAAAGGAGGAAACAGTGCCAAATATGGGCAGAGGTTATGGTCTGAAACTGTTGAACTCGATGTCGAGTCCAGAAGGCTTGACAGATGAGGAGCGGTTCCTCGAGCTTGCGTTGAGCTTCATTGGAACAGTGTAGGAGGCCAAGGACACTTAGTAGAACATTGCCTTCATGCAGATCTTCATATGGCAAGCTCCTGCTCTCAGCTTCCTTATCGGAGGGAGGAGCAGTGATGTCACTGAACTAGTAATCCAGAGTAATGAGCTGGAGATCGCGAGTTCAAATCCCACTCCGGCAGCTGGGGAATTTAAATTCAGTTAGTTAAATAAATCTGGAATTAAAAAAAGTTAGTACCAGTAATGGTGACCATGGAACTACCAGATGGTCATATTTTTGAAGGTTAAGGGAGTGAAGGGTTATGGAGAGCGAGCAGGGAAGTGGACCGACATTTTATTGAATGGCGGAGCAGGCTCAAGGGGCTGACTCCCGCTTCTATTTGTAATGTTCTTATAACATGCGATATATTTGGGATCAAACCTTCCTTAATTAACCAGCAACTTAGGAGACAATGAGGCCCAATCAGCAGCCACCAAAATAAATGCGGAACAATTTGCACTTTTGTACTCATTACTGATTACTGATCCAGATTTAAAATTAACCCGATCTGAAGGCCATTTTGACCTTTAATGGTTTACCTTTCCCCCAGCAGTGTGAGGAGAGCTACAAGGTCGCCACGTTTAACAGTTCGATTTGCTGGGGTGCTCAAAATGGTTCCCAATTCATTTCCAAGCCAAAACTGTTTTAATTTTCTACTGAGTGAAGTGTGACTCAATATGTTGCAACAGTTCTTGAATTATTAAATGCGCCTTCTTCAGTTACTGCTGGTAAATAAATAATAAGATTCTCTAATTAAAAACTCCAGATCTTGGGAGGGATTTATTTTTAATGTCTCCGGTCCTTTACAGGATTGAGTAACCTCTCAGAGCGGGAAACATCTTTTAAAACACACGAGATAAAACTATAAAAGAAAGATTGGTAAGGAGTGTGTTGCAGTATGAGGCAGGATTATTTGACCCATCGAGAATAAAAAGGTAATGAGTGCTAACCTGGAGTGCAACAGGTCGGTGGGGTCTGGCATTCGAGATCTTCTCGAACAGTTACGCGAGTCAGCGAGTTCGTTGCTGCTATACAACGGAGGCTTAATTCCTGGGACACGCAAACTGAACGCAGGATGTTGATGGTGGGGGATTCGACAATGGTAATGCCGTTGTATGTCAAGGGGCGGTGGTTAGACTCTCGCTTGTTGGAGATGGTCATTGCCTGGCACGAATGTTACTTGCCACTTATCAGCCCAAACCTGAATGTTGTCCAGGTCTTGCTGCATGTGGGCACGGACTGCTCCATTATCTGAGGAGTTGCCAATGGAACTGAACACTGTGCAGTCATCAGCGAACATCCCCACTTCTGACCCGATGATGGAGGGAAGGTCATTGATGGAAGTATATTTGCATTACTGTTGAGAGCAGTCCCTAAAGATGCTAGAAACTCCCTCCATTCTACGCAGGTTGACCAATGCGTTCAACACAGAGAAGGTTTGTTGTATTCGACTACATGGCCTTGCTGTTAGTTTACGTCGTTTCAATGTCAGTTAAATTTTGATGAGCTGATAGTTGTAGACCTCAGAAACAAGCAGTCTCTAATACCATTCACCCTTGCATTACAGCAGAAAGGTATGGACCTTGCCCAGGCTGAATGCAAATAAGGTGAGGTAAAGACTTAAAATAGACAGCCTTTCTACTCATGGGATGAGGAGACACCCCACTCGATGAGCACATACCTTTTAAATGAGATTCAGTAACAGATTTACTGAATAAAATACGGTTTGCATTTGAAGGAAGGCAATTTTAAACTGTCGCAGGTTTAGAAAAATCATTTCTGCCTAATGCAATACATCCCATTTAAAAAAAATCTCGATACTCCCACATCAAGAGCTGACCAAGAAATGTGTTTGAATACAAAGGTGACCCTATAATGCCAACATCTCCTCTTCAGTCCACTTTTACCCATCTACCATTAGATGCAAAGTTAGCCCCCACCACTGTGCATCCAGGCTCGATGTGAAAGCACCACAATTCTTTACATTTAAATGTCTGAAACCCTCATCCATGCCTTTGGTACCTCTCGACATTACTATTCCAACACTCCTGGCTGGCCTCCCACATCCTACCCAACGAAAACAAGATGTGATCCAAAACTTGGCTGACAGTGTCCTAACTCACACCGAGTCCCACTCACCCATCACTCCGTGCTCACTGCCCCGTGTCCCAACTCACACCCAGTCCCACTCACCCATCACCCCCTGTGCTCACTGCCCCCGTGTCCTAACTCACACCCAGTCCCACTCACCCATCACTCCCTGACCCCGTGTCCTAACTCGCACCGAATCCCACTCACCCATCACCCCCTGTGCTCACTGACCCCGTGTCCTAACTCGCACCAGGTCCCACTCACCCATCACCCCCTGTGCTCACTGCCCCGTGTCCTAACTCGCACCAGGTCCCACTCACCCATCACCCCCTGTGCTCACTGCCCCGTGTCCTAACTCGCACCTAGTCCCACTCACCCATCACCCCCTGTGCTCACTGCCCAGTGTCCTAACTCGCACCGAGTCCCGCTCACCCATCACCCCCTGTGCTCAGTGCCCCGTGTCCTAACTCACACCCAGTCCCACTCACCCATCACCCCCTGTGCTCACTGACCCTGTGTCCTAACTCGCACCAGGTCCCACTCACCCATCACCCCCTGTGCTCGCTGACCCCGTGTCCTAACTTGCACCGAGTCCCACTCACCCATCACCCCCTGTGCTCACTGATCTACATTGGCTTCCAGTCAATCAATGCCAATTTTAAAATTCTCATCTTATTTTCAAATCCCTCCATATCTCTAATCTCCTCCAGCCCCACAATTCCTCCCCCCCACCCCACAAAGATATCTGCACTCCCAATTCTGCCCTCCTAAACATCCCTGATTATAATCGCTCTACCATCGGTGGCCGTGCCTTCTGTTGCCTGGGCCCCAAGCTCTGGAACTCCCTCCCTAAACCTCTCCGCCTCTCTACCTCTCTTTCCTCCTTTAAGACGCTCTTTAAAACCAACCTCTTTGACCAAGCTTCCTGCCCTAATTTCTCCTTATGTGCCACGGTGTCAAATTTGTGTCCAACACTCCTGTGAAGCGCCTTGATGTTTTACTGCGTTAAAGGTGCTATATAAACACAAGTTGTTGTTGTTAATGTAAACTTCATTAGGTCAATGACATTACTAAACCAAAAATGACCGGAACATACGAAGATTTCATACGGAGTTACGGATACTAAATCTGAAGTGGTTGCTACTGTTAGTAAGGGGAACACGTCACCAAGTGTTAGTGAAAGCATACCTGCGGCTGTGGTGGAAACCTCTTTAGTAGGAGTGGTAGTGACAGCAGCTGGGTGAAGGAAAGGAGGGGAGAGAGAGAGAGAAAAAGGAGAGAGAGAGAGAGAGAGAGAGAGAGAGGAGACACACAAAGAGCGAGCAAAGATATCTCATTAGTAAAAAAGACTCCCATTTCTATAGCGCCTTTCACGTCCACCGGATGTCTCAAAGTGCTTTGCAGTCAATGAAGTACTTTTGGAGTGTGGCCACTGTTGTAATGTGGGTAACGCAGCAGCCAATTTGCGCACAGCAAGCTCCCACAAACAGCAATGTGATAATGACCAGATAATCTGTTTCAGTGATGTTGATTGAGGGATAAATATTGGCCCCAGGACACCGGGATAACTCCCCTGTTCTTCTGCGAAATAGTGCCGTGGCATCTTTTACATCCACCCGAGAGAGCAGACGGGGCCTCGGTTTAACGTCACATCTGAAAGACGGCACCTCCGACATACGGCATTGGGAGTGTCAGCCTAGATTTTTGCGCTCAAGTTCCTGGAGTAGGACTTGAACCCACAACTTTGACTCAGGAGAGTGTGTTGCTCACTGGCACATTAGTATGCTAATTAAAAATCACTCCCTTATTATTTGTACATTTTTTTCTGTTAGTTCCACAACTGGAGATACACGCATCCCTTTTCAAAGCCACCACCCCAGCAATATTTCACTAGAAAATCGTAGAAACAAACAAACATGCACCTTGTCCCACATAAACGGTAAAAAAAACTGGGAATACACTCTGCAATTCTTCCATCATTTACAGGTATGTGAATGTCAGATTAAATCACAGGAGCAAACGAAGGCTATCCCAGAGCCCAGTGATAAGCAAGTTAGCATGCGACAGGAGGGGGTGTGTGAATGCATTATATGGAGAGTGGGTGCATTGATACCAGCTCATGCAGTCTGCAATGCACAACAGCAATCAAACATTACAGTAACAGCATCGTATATTAGCACAGGTTAAAGGGGTTGTGGAATTCACAAGATGGAAGGGAGGAAATACCAAAAGCATATTGGTCGGCAATTTCATGATCTAGCCAGCCAGGAAAGGAAGCATTAGAGCACCATAAAGCATCAGGTCAAAGTTAGCTCCAAACTTTACAAAAGAAAGCTTCCATTTCATCTTCGAATGTGGCCAAGGGACTATTCCAGGAATCTGAGTGAGAGCAGACGGATAGGCGGTGTAGTCGTGTTTTAACAAAAGTTCGATGACCCCATGTCTAACAAACCACATCGTGACATACATTAGAACCATAATTAAGGCATTTGTGGCCCAAATGTCATCCTTAAAAATAAATTGATTAATGAAGTATGAGGCTGTATCGGGTTAGACGTCAGGAGGTGGGTCATTTCCCAGAGAATAGACCTCTGGAACAAACTGCCGTTTCATGTGGTGGACGCAGACTCACTGAATCCCTTCAAGTGAAAGTTGGATTTGTTTCTGGCTGTGGCGGAGATCACCTCTTATAGAAGGTAGGTACTGCAGGGAATTCAAGGCCGGAGTGATCTCCTGGATTAGTTTCGATCGCCTAGATGGGTCGGAGAGGAATTTCCCAGATTTTAACCCCCAAAATTGGCCTGGGTTTTTTTTTTGCCTCTCCCAGCAGATCACATGGTTTGGGGTGGGGTGGAGTGTATCTGTTGTGATACACAAGGTATCGCAATTGTGTGGGACAGGCTGGATGGACCAGAGGGTCTTTACCTGTCCGTATTAGAGTGTATGAAGTTTGGAATGAAGGACTTGTTTTGAACCAAGTACGCAGAATTCTTAAAGCAATCCCCACAACATCTCAGAACACCACTCGTCTCGCACCACACACTTGTACTCCATCTATAAGGAGTCAATGAATTCTGAAAAATACTCCAAAATACTTTGCGCACACCCCCCCCACCAAAGGTGGACTAATGCGGAGAAAATTTGGAGGTGATTTCTCCCCAATGAACGAAGAACTTGCAGCCACAGGAGATGGCTTTGTGGCCGGACAGTTGCAGGATGCTGTGTCGAGAATTATTACTCTCCACCAACAAGTCGGGCTCCACTGGGCAGCCCGTATTTACAAAAGGATATACTTGCTCTGGAGGCAGTTCAGAGAAGGTTCACAAGGTTGATTCCGGGGATGAGGGGGTTAACTTATGGAGGAAAGGTCGAGGAGGTTGGGCCTCTACTCATTGGAATTCAGAAGAATGAGAGGTGATCTTATCGAAACGTATAAGATTATGAGGGGGCTTGACAAGGTGGATGTAGAGAGGATGTTTCCACTGATGGGGGAGACTAGAACTAGAGGGCATGATCTTAGAATAAGGGGCCGCCCATTTAAAACTGAGATGAGGAGGAATTTCTTCTGAGGGTTGTAAATCTGTGGAATTTGCTGCCTCAGAGAGCTGTGGAAGCCGGGACATTGAATGGATTTAAGACAGAGATAGACAGTTTCTTAAATGATAAGGGGAATGAGGGGGCAGGCAGGGAAATGGACCCAAGTCCATGATCGGATCAGCCATGATCGTATTAAATGGTGGAGCAGGTTCAAGGGGCCGTATGGCCCGCTCCTATTTCTTGTGGTAAGCTCGAGGGGGCACCTGCCCATTGGAGACAGCGCAACCAATAGAGAATGGAGCTCAAAACCTGGTCCCTTCTGAACAGCCGCTTTGGTGCTGGAGCAGCGCATTGACAATTATACTTACCATAAACTATCGAAATGAAGTCAATATTTCCAAAGATAAAAATATTCCAGTAACTAATAGACTACTGCACTTTTTCCCACAGGGCTGTTTCTAAGCCGAGTACTTAGTTAGCATTTCATTTTACCTGTAGTAGCAGAGACGGTCGTTGTGCTAGTGTTGTTGGAGACAGGAACAGGAGCAAGAGAAGTTAACTGTGGAACTGAGGAGACAGAATAGTTACATTTAAAGGAATATTCCATACCAAGTGATAAAATGTTTGTTTTTAAAAATTGAATTAAGCAACGCCTTGATTTTAAAATTCTCATACTGGTTTTCAAATCCCTCCATGGCCTTGCCCCAGATATCTGCACTCCACCTATTCTGGGCTTTTGACCATCCCTGATTATAAATCGCTCCACCATCGGTGGCCGTGCCTTCTGTTGCCTGGGCCCCAAGCTCTGGAACTTCCTCCCTAAACCTCTCCACCTCTCGTTCCTCCTTCAAGACACTCCTTAAAACCGACCTCTTTGACCAAGCTTTTGGTCACTTGCCCCAATTTCTTCTTATGGTGGCTCGGTGTCAAATTTATTTGTTTTGTCTTAAAACGCTCCTGTGAAACACCTTGGGATGTTTTACTACGTTAAAGGCACTATATAAAATATAAGTTGTTGTTGTTGGTCTAATGATATTTCTTTCAGGAAAAGAATTTAAGTAATTTCAGAAGATAATTGTACCACAATAAAGAGAGAGATGTGGTCATAGTGGATTACACAGAAGAACTCTAGCTCATCCATTCTCCTCGGACCAGTCTCAGCAACCAACCAGCCAACCACCAATACCTCCGACACCATCAGAAAAATGTGCAATAAGGCCTAGTGTCAGAGGCTCATGCCCCAACATCTGCCGGGAAAAGTTGCACGGCATTGGTACAGCATAGGACCAGGAGGCTGCCATTCGGCCCCTCGTGCCTGATCCGTCATTCAATGAGATCACAGCTCACGGCTGATCTGTGACCTAACTCCATATACCCGCCTTTGCCCCATTTCCCATAATACCCCTGGTTAACAAAAACCTATCCATCTCCGATTTAAAATTAACAATTGATCTAGCATCAATTGCTGTTTGCGAAAGAGAGTGCCAAACTTCTAACTCCCTTTATGTAGAAACGGTTCCCATTTCACTCCTAAAAAGGTCCGGCTTTAATTTTTAGGCTATGTCCCCTAGTCCTAGACTCCCCAACCATCAAATAGTTTCTCTCTATCTACCCTATCCGCTCCCCTTAATACCCTGAAAACTTCGATCAAATCATCCCTTAACCTTCTAAATTCTCGGGAATACAGCCCTAGTTTGTGTAATCTCTCAATTTAACCCTTGGGAGTCCAGATCAGGGAGATCATTTAAAGATGGCAACACAAGTAACTGTAGTGAGGCCTGGTAACTTCAGGATGCAGGATTGAATTTATATTTCATTGTCTTTCCTCGGGCTTTAAAAAGCATCAGCCAGTCAGTTCTACAGTGAAGAAGTCCTGGTCATGGAGAATTTTGCTAGCGGTGCCATTCTAATTAGCTCAGTAATATTTATTCACCAACAGTTGAATGAGACTCAGTAACAGTAATGCATTAAATAGCCCAATGGACAGTCTGCAGTGTCAGAACAGCTTTTCTCTCAACTAAGCTAGATTCAAATTCTAGCAGACTATTCACTAATTAAGCAGTCACATGGTGATGGACCTTGGCAGGAAAACAGGAAGAATTCAGTTAAAATCCAGCAGTCTTGTTCCAACAATAAATGGAACCCTGTCCCACATTTCTTGCAGTAAGTGATTGAGATCAATAATGCAACATTGGGTGGTTTGGGGGGGGGGGGGGGGGGGCGCAGAAGAGAAGGGAGAAAGAGAGAAAAGAAAGGAGGAGGAGATTTTTTTAAAGTTTATTATGCTACAGGTAGTAGGTTGAATAACTTTCCATTAACAGAGATATATTCGGATTACCATTGGAACCTATACAGAGCACAATGAGGCCAATACAAGACACAGTCACCAAGAAACAGTAGGGAATTCAGGAGAAACTTCTTTACCCAGAGAGCGGTGAGAATGTGGAACTCGCTGTCACAGGTTGAGGTGAATAGTATCGATGCATTTAAGGGGAGACTGGACAAGCCAATGGGGGAGAAGGGAATAGAGGGTTATGCTGATAGATTTAGATGAGGAAAGATGGGAGGAGGCACGGACTGGTTGGGCCGAATGGCCCATGTAAAAAAAAAATGTTGAAGCAAGTTTTTTTAAACTTTAGTAGGGAGGGGCAAAGCCTATTCATGAAACTCAGGATCCTGTAAGCGGTTTTATACACACTCTCAACCTGCCCTGCCACCTTCAACAATTTGTGCACACATACCCCCAGGTCTCTGTTCCTGCAGCTCCCTCAGGATTGTACCCTTTAGTTTATATTTCCTCTCCTCATTTTTTTCTACCAAAATGCATCACTTCACACTTTCATCTGCCCAGTGTCCACCCATCCCTTCTTGAAGTCTATTCCTCTCCTCCTCACTGTTCACTGTACTTCCAAGTTTTGTGTCATCTGCAAATGATGAAATTGTGCCCTGTACATCCAAGTCTAAGTCTTTAATATATACCAGGAAAAGCAGTGGTCCCAGTACCGATCCCTGGGGAACACCACTGTATACCTTCCTCCAGTCCCAGAAACAACCGTTTCCCACTACTCTCCGATTCCAGTCACTGAGACAATCCCGTATCCATGCTGCCTCGGTCCCTTTTATTCCACGAGCTTCAACTTTAATAGCATTGGATGAGAAGAATCATTTCTTAAATTTTTAAATCCAAACTGACCCAAGACGACAAAACAGAAATCAAATTCCAAAGCACAATGTGCTGTCTAATATCGAGGAGCTTTTTTTTGGACAGTCGCAAGGCAGAGGGATTTAGGAGGGTGTTCCAGAATGTGCAGCCCAGGGGTGGGAACAACAAATTGCATTTATATAGTGCCTTTAATGTAGTAAAACATCCCAAGGTGCTTCACAGGAACGTTAACAAAATTTTACACCGAGCCACGTATTAGGGAGATATTAGGGCAGGTAACCAAAGGCTTGGTCAAAAAGGTAGGTTTTAAGGAGTGTCTTAGAGGAAAGAGGAGGTAGAGAGGTAGAGAGGTGGAGGTTTAGGGAGGGAGTTCCAGAGCTTGGGGCCCAGGCAACAGAAGGCACGGCCACCGATGGTGGAGCGATTATAATCAGGGATGCTCAAGAGGGCAGAATTTGAGGAGTGCAGATATCTCGGGGCAGGGGGCGGGGCCGGAGATTACAGAGATAGGGAGGGGCAAGGCCATGGAGGGATTTGAAAACAAGGATGGTAATTTTGAAAATAAATAAATGCAAAAAGGAGGCCAAAGAGGGAAGAGTGGAGGACATGCCTGAAACAGGAGGCTGAAGGAGTTTGGTTCAGTCGGGAAGGGCAAGGTCATGGAGTGACCTGTAGATAGAGAACAAGGACGTTTGAAATGGATGCATGGGGGGTTAGGTACGGTGGCAAGAGCAAGGAATTAAATGAATGAAAAAAAAAGCGCTAGGTGGTGCAAGGAATCTCACCGGTTATGGCGAGGGAGACGAGAGACTTTGACTTAGCATTTTGTTCACCCGGAGGGCAATTGCATTTTAGGAGTCTACCTTCATTTCAGAATTCACCGTTTGAAGATAATTCATGGCGTTGAAATCAGGTGGGTTAATTCTCAAGCATTTCATTTGCAATAGGATGTTACTCTGCAAATTCACTGCTCCTCGTCCAGTCAACACCAGAGCTTGGTACACCTGGAGTTCTACAAGCCATTCTGATTATTATGTAAATGAGATGAATTAAGTTATCGATTCATTTCAGATGAAAAAAATTCAACCATTAAAAAGTTCTCTTTTTAAAAAAAAAACCTACAATTTGGTGTGGTCACAATATTGTAGACGGGAGGAAGAAACTTCAAAGCAGATCACAGCCAAGCTAGAATTAGTGCTATTAAAATCTATCCTGACAGGCCACTCAACTCTTTAATGCATGCAACATCCTTGCTGTGAATAGTTTTTTTAAAAATGCATTACTTTCTGGGATATGAGCGTTGCTGGCAAGGCCGGCATTTATTGCCCATCCCTAATTGCCCCTTGAGAAGGTGGTGGTGAGCCGCTGCCTTGAGCCGCTGCAGTCCGTGTGGTGAAGGTGCTCCCACAGTGCTGACTTTGTCACAGCGGTTTGGTACAACGGAGTGTCTCAATGAGTGTCTCGCTGGGCCATTTCAGAGGGGCAGTGAAGGGTCAACCCATTGCTGTGGGTCTGGAGTCACATATCGGCCAGACCAGGTAAGGGCAGCAGATTTCCTTCCCTAAAGGGCATCAGTTGGGTTTTTACGACAATCTGGTAGTTTCATGGTCACCATTACAGACACTGGTTTTTTATTCCAGATTTATTTAATTAACTGAATTTAAATTCCCCAGCTGCCATGGTGGGATTTGAACTAGTGTCTCAGGATCATTAGTCCAGGCCTCTGGATTACTAGCCCAGTAACATAACCACTCTGCTACCGTACCCCAGTCAGTAAGTCAATAGTCATCAGATCATGAGTACAAGACTGTTTGACTGTAAATAACACAGTGACAATCTAAAGCCCATTTTACACATCTCTGTGGTACTACGGCAAATGAGCTTGAACAGTTAGCTCCCACAAAAGGACCTGGTTCTTGTATTGAACCTACTTTTGTTACCAGGGCAGCACTCTCGCAAACACAGGCCCAACTCCACAACTGCAGCACAAGATGGACAACCATGCACTTACAAAAGTCACCTGGAAGAGATGGGCCTCAGTGGTCAATGATCACAACATAAAACATAAGAAATAGGAGCAGGAGTCGGCCATTTGGTCCCTCGAGCCTGCTCCGCCATTCAATATCATGGCTGATCCGATCATGAACTCATTACTCAAAAATCTGTCTATCTCCGCCTTAAATATATTCAATAACACAGCCCCCACAGCTCACTGGGGCAGAGAATTCCACAGATTTACAACCCTCGGAGTAAGGAGCCACCCATTTAAAACTGAGACGAGGAGGAATTTCTTGAGACTATGCCCCCTAGTTTTAGTTTGCCCTCGGAGTGGAGATGTCCCCTCTGCATCCACCTTGTTGAGCCCCCTCATGATCTTATTGAAACATACAAGATAGTCTCTCATTCTTCTGAACTCCAATGAGTAGAGGCCCAACCTACTCAACCTTTCCTCATATGAAAACCCCGTCATCTCCAGAATCAACCTCGTGAACCTTCTCTGAACTGCCTCCAATACAAGTATATCCTTTCTTAAATACGGAGACCAAAACTGTACGCAGTATTCCAGGTGTGGCCTCACCAATACCCTGTACAGGTGTAGCAGGACTTCCCTGCTTTTATACTCCATCCCCCTTGCAATAAAGGCCAACATTCCATTTGCCTTCCTGATCACTTGCTGTACCTGCATACTAACGTTTTGTGTTTCAGGCACATGGACCCCCCAGGTCCCTCTGTATGGCAGCATTTTGCAATTTTTCTCCATTTAAATTATAATTTGCTTTTCTATTTTTTCTGCCAAAGTGGATAACCTCACATTTTCCCCGATGGGCTGATGAATTGTATTCCATCTGCCAATTTTTTGCCCACTCACTTCGCCTGTCTATATCCCTTTGCAGATTTTGTGTCCTCCTCACAATTAGCTTTCCCACCCATCTTTGTATCATCAGCAAACATTGCTACATTACACTCAGTCCCTTCATCTAAGTCGTTAATATATTTTGTAAATAGTTGGGGTCCCAGCACTGATCCCTGCAGCACTCCACTAGTTACTGTTTGCCAACCCAAGAATGAACCATTTATCCCGACTGTTAGCCAATCCTCTACCCATGCCAATACATTACCCCCAACTCATTGAACTTTTATCTTGTGCAAAAATCTACTGGTGTAAAGCTGTACTCTTCCCCAAAAATCTTAAAAACAAACTCCAGGGTCCTGCTATATCACCATTCACGCTGTAATGATTAAAAAGGGCCAACGAAGCTGAACAAATCCAGTCAGCCATAGGAGTGTTTTCAAACTAGCGCCAACGAGACTACCTAAATTATTCAACAGATTCTGTGATGGGATCTAATTCTGGAATGTCAACATCTGGAGAAAGAAAGACTTGCATTTCTATAGCGCCTTTCATGACTACCAGACATCCCCAAGCACTTTTCAGCCAATGAAGTACTTTGAGTGTAGTCACTGTTGTAATGTGGGAAACGTGGCAGCCAATTTGTGCACAGCAAGCTCCCACACAGCAATGTGATAATGATCAGATATATTAAATAAAACAGATGATGTTGGTGGAGGGATAAATATTGGCCCCAGGACACCGGAGATAACTCCCCTGCTCTTCAGAAAATTATGACACAGGAGGCCATTCGGCCCATTGTGTCCAGCCTAATCCCACCTTCCAGCACTAGGTCCTTAGCCCTGTAGGTTATGGCTCTAAGTACACATCCAAGTACTTTTTATAATGCGATGAGTTCCAAACTCCCACCACCCTCTGGGTGAAGGAATGTTCCCTCATCTCCCCTCCAATTCTTCTACCAATTACTTTAAATCTATGGCCCCTGGTTGTTGACCCCTCTGCTAAGAAATAGGTCCTTCCTATATCTTGGCCCCTCTCCTTCGAAATGCTGCCCCGAGAGCAGACGGGACCTCGGTTTAATGTCCCGTTAGACAGACGGCACCTTCCACAGTGCGTGCAGCACTTGGATACCTCACTGATCTGGAACAAGAATGATTAAGAGTCTATGATTCTATGGTACATGGGACTATAATCCTGTTGCCATGGGGCACTCGTGTGTATTTTTTATGCATTGAGGAAGCAGCGAAGCTGGTCGCCTTGAAAATTACAGGAACAAAATGTCTCTAAAGTAGTGAACCACTTGTTTGCAAGCACCAGGAAAAAAGGCACAAATGAGTCCAAAACACATCATCGCATTAGTTGCGCAGGAAGTGACAGTCCTTCGGGCTCTTCTCCCTCCCTTTATTAGTGTTATAACATTTATACTTCAATGGTCCTGATGACCTTACTCGGCCAAGCACTGAAGGCCTTTGGTTGCTGCGAAGGATTGATCAGCATTGGATGCCGAGAGAACCACAAAATGTGAGCACCCGGACTTTGATTACTGGTTCGGCCAAAAACCAGCCTTAAAGTTGGTCTTGCCTCCAAAAGTGGACAATGGGAGCAGAGGGGTAGAAGATTACAAGCGAGATATTGGTTTAGTTAGACAGGCGAAAAGTAGGGGGGGGGGGGGAAAGTGTTGGTATAAACTTCCCCAGCTAAATGGTTAGTTTTCTTCAACAGATGCCAAGAATCAGTCCGCTGCACAGGAACAACTGCATGGGTCCGGAAAGTGATTTTTGTAAAGTCACTCTTGGCTCCAAAGTGAACAGCAGAAGCGGAGCGATGGAGAAAAGGTGCAGTAAATGATAGATGAATGAATGGGGAATAGGTACAGAGGCACTCTGCGCTCTCATGCTCAAGGTAAGTGTTCACGCTGACCCCATTCCTACAACTGCTGTCAGCTTTCAGATTGCTGTGAAACACACAAAGCAGACAGACACTCCGTCATTGTACCACAGTCCCAATCACTCCAAACTTTTATACTAGGCAGAGATTTTTTGGTAATTCTCTGATGAATACAACAGGCAAAAAAAAAGTATTCTCCTTTATGTCAGTTGTCCTCTGTAAGCTGTTCGGAGACTATTCTGGATAACACAGTTCATATTCTGGATAAAACAGTTCAGTGTTGTAGCCGACGGCCAGATGTCAGCAAGGGGGACGGTACAATGAGACAGCCTGGTTTGCAGCTTCCTCTTCAATCCAGCGCTAAACTTAATCCAAATAGCAAAATGCCCCTTGCGTCGCACCTCGGAACAGAGTGTAGATAGCTGGAATCGAACGGTCTACTGGGGGGTAGACAGTCCCCCAGTACAGTGTGCAAGAAAGGACATTCTACAGAACCCAAGGTAGGCATCAGTAGCTCAAAATGAATGCACAAGGAAAGGTCACAGCTATCTGGGTACAAGTGATTATTTAAAACCACAAATACATCACCTAGATATGGAACCGTACTATTTTTATTTTTTTCCTTCAAAGACAGAGTGTAATAGACCCACAGGTAGAATACCAGGATCGTTCAATGGTTCACAATTATGATTTGTTAGCATTATTAGAAAACCCATACTGGCAGCATTGCAGTCCTAGACTGGTGCTAAAATAATTGTTCTTTTAATTTAAATGACCACCACCAGGACACATCCCGATTCCAGACTCTGGTCAACCAGAACCCCCGAGGGTGAATGGGATCCCTTTTCAGGGCTGGTCTGAACTCAGCACTATTTTCCCATGAGCTTCCCCCTCCCACCCCCAATCGAATCAGTTAAAAAGACAGGTGTAAATCCTGAATGGTCATGGGGGGGATTGCGAAGTGTTTGGGAGAAATGTACGAGGAACAGGAGCAGTTTGACATTTCCGCTTGCTGTTGGCCGAGCGCTCCGCGGTTCTGGGACCGACATTGCCGACGGCCATTGCACGCGGTGTAACAGCAGTCTCTTACCTTCACACATTGAAGACTCGTTGTATATAGTGCAGTCTGTCAGATTGTCAGATGTCTTTGAGATACACAAGGTTTCTGGAAGGTAAAGAGAGAGACCAGTTTTACTACGGAGTCCCGGCGGCAAAGATGCCCCTTAAACATTTAGAAACTTTAAAAATAATAAATTGCTTTTGAAATAGTAATTCCGACTTTTCCAAAAACAAGGGGCTGGATTTCCGGTTCTGCTCATTTTGGACGGTAATGGTGGCGGGGCGGTAAAGTTCGCGCCTCAGTCACCAAATTCAGCCGCTGGGCCCAGAGTGTGGAGCGGGGCGCGAAGGGAAGTGTTACACACCTCTCTCAGGGGGCGGCAGAAGACCAAAATTCCAGCCCAGGAACTCTCCTGCCAGGAAGCACCTTCAATACTTGGGCCTAAGGTCCCCTAGGAGCCAAACATGCTCCCCTGTCCAAGGTGTAGTCCCCCAGTACAATTCATTGTGAAGACACGAGACACGTCACACTGGTCAACCTCCAGAGCGCTCAGTTTATGTATCCTTCCCGTTAGCCTCCACCCTACTTCTCTTCCAATCCCAACCTCCCCTGATTTGGGCAGAGGCCTGGGGGAAGACACTGATCCAGGGAAAACAAACAAACAAGTCGACCATCGCAGATATTTAAATTTACATCTTCGGCAGCACCTCCCAAACCCGCCACCTCTACCACCGAGAAGGACAAGACCACCACCTCCAAGTCACACACCATCCTGACTGGGAAATATACCATCCGTTCCTTCATGGTCGCTGGGTCAAAATCCTGGAACTCCCTCCCTATCATAGGCAGTCCCTCGGAATCGAGGAAGACTTGCTTCCACTCCCAAAAGGGGAGTCCTTTGGTGGCTGAACAGTCCAATACGAGAGCTACAGACCCTGTCACAGGTGGGACAGATAGTCGTTGAGGGAAGGGGTGGGGACTTGTTAGGTCTTGAATAGAGAGTCAGACTAGATACTGCAAGCTCAAAGTAAGGTGTGACCGGAGTCCTTTATTACAGATCTCAGAGTGCCTCTCCAGCCTGTGAGGAGGCCTCCTTATATACAGGTGCTCCCAAGGGATTGTGGGATCTGTTGGGACTCCAGGGGATAAGCCCTCTGGTGGTAAGACATGGTATTTACAGGTTTACATACATAAGACTGATTTGCCGCACGCTCCTTCCGCTGCGTATGCCCGACCTCTTCATGCTCGCGGCGTTGAGATTCGAAGAGCTCAACGCCCTCCCGGATGCACTTTCTCCACCTAGAGCGGTCTTCGGCCAGGGACTCCCAGGTATCAGTGGTGATTCGCACTTTACCAGGGAGGCTTTGAGGGTGTCCTTATTATGTTTCCCTCCCCAACAGCACTGTGGGAGCACCTTCACCACACGGACTGCAGCGGCTCAAGGCAGCGGCTCACCACCACCACCTTCTCAGGGATGGGCAATAAATGCCGGCCTTGTGCCAGCGATGCCCACATCCCAGGAATGAATAAAAATTGGGCGAGATGTGAATGCCAGCTAAGAGCAGAGGTCAGCTGCAAATTTAGTGGAAAAGCACAACCACCACTGGCCTGGAAGACTCTTTAAAAATAAATAGGTCTTCCAGTTCACTAGTTGTAGCAATTCAGACAGTTTTATATTGGTCATCCAGCTGAGTGAGCTCACATTTGAGGAAATCAGTAGCACTAACATAAAATGCAAGTTATGCTGTAATGCAGGTCACATGCAAATATAAAAGCAACTTTGGTTCATGCACGCGATTTCACCACAACTTTAAAATGAGAGATTTTGGCCTGGATATTGGCTCGTAGTTTGCGGTGAACGAGCGATGCTCGGCCATTCTTCACACCGACAGCTGCCCACAGAGTTTCCGTGGGCTTTTGTGCAGCAACTTACCGTAATCAGGAGACTGAAACGACGCGGCGCCCTCTACAGGGGACCTGGGTGAGCAAAGCAAGCAACAACGTGTTTCCTCAACCAATCAGACTGATGAATCGTCACCGAGACACGCAGGCCGGAATCTTACCAGCCCTGCGACTGCGGGTTTGGAGGGTCCGCTGTCAAAATCAAAAAGATTGACAGCAGGTCGGTATCCCGCTACAAACCTTCCCCAAGTGTCGGTTCTGTCATTCCCGAACAGACCCGACACCAAGCAGTGGGTAAGCGAGTTAAAAGTAAAAAAAGGATTTTACCATGTACTTACCATTTTACCAGATTTTAAAGCTGCAAATGGTCTATGAAAGCTCCCATTGCATAGGTGTTCACTTTAAGGTTAGAAGCAGTTGATAACTGCATTTAGAAGACAGATTCAACTTTATGCAGCCAGCAAGTGTTTGGAGCAAACTCTCGATCCAGTGTCACCTCTTTGGAGCAACCTCTCTCACCATTGACCGATCGCTTCTGTTCTCTCAACCTCACCTGCCATTACTCCTTCAGCATCAGTGTCCTTTTAAAAAAAAAAAAAAAAATCTCCCCATGGTCCTTAGAATCCCACCACGATCAGCCCCAACACCAGCATCACCAACAACCTTCTCCGCAATCACCTGATGCTGCACAGGACACAGGGCATCATCACCCGACCACATTGCTGCCCGGGACGCCAGGGAAGGCCTCACCATGGCCACATTTATTTCACTTAACACTGTACACCCTGGCTGCCACGTGATACGTCAGGTTGGCACCACACCATACTGGCACCATAAAGCATCCCGACAATGCCCAAACCATTCCTTCCACACTCATCATTGGGGGAGGAGGGGGGGGTGGGGGTACCCTCAAGTCTCACCATTCACAAACTCACTAAGCCACTTCCAAAGGTGCACACAAATCTGTCCAAGGCGGCAAAGTGTTGAAAATAAAGGTTTCAACATTTGACAACACATTAACAGAAACTTTACATGAACATTGGATAAAACACCCAAGTGCCTACTCTTGTGTGTTGTTAGTTAGTATGATTGCACTAGGATGAGGGCGAGTGTGAGGGGTGGTTAGTGAGATGGGGAAGTGATAATATAGATGGAGAGGGATGGGTGGAGGTGCAAGGCAAGTTGGTTGAGTAAGGATGTGCAGTAGTAAGGTAGGGAAGGCAGAGTGATGGGGATGTGATGAGTGGCACAGCAGGATGAGGTTGAGTGTAACTTTGCTGTAATGTTTCATGATCGAGAGATTATTGAAGGGTTTGCACCACTGCAGCCTGGTCCTCCTGACCACATCCCTGCTTGTGCCCCCTGTACACTGTGCAATCAGGCTGCCTGGTGTCCTGGGGAGGTCTCTTCCACACACTGGGAGAGAAGAGAACTTCCCTGCATACTGTGACTCCCTCCATAAGCTGATAGAGGGAATGATGGGAGAGCCTGGGTGCAGGAGAGCCTCTGAGCCGTGATTGGCAGTGTTTGCAGCACCTCAATGCTGTAGAACACTGACAGCACAACTGTCAAAATCAATGTAGACACGGTCCCTTTAAGGAAACCGGCTGATGAAGAGTCATCAAATGTCATTATCAGACCCACTCCCTTTTAATTGGCCGGGAACCTTGCAGGACAGGCTCAACATGCTCAATCAGGGCAAAATCACTTGGAGGAGGCAGGTTGAAGGAAGCGGGGTTTGAGGCGGCTTTCTACTCTGGCCATCCCAGTCTCGCTACAATTGGCGAGATAGCGGCCACAGAGTCTAAACTAGAAAGTGCCCGTTAAAATATTTAATACAATGCAAAATCATGTACAGAAAGCAAAAGAGAGATGGAAAGAAAGATGGGATTAGGAGCGAGATATGAGAGAGACAGGAAAAAAATACTCTCTTAAATAAATCTTCAACAATAACTAAAATCTGAAGGAATGAGACTCCACACTCGTGAAAGTTAATTTTCAGGGCTAGAGAGGTTGTTTGGCAGTAATTAAGACTTAGCACAGTTAAAAATGTACTTACACTTGAATGGACAAGCCCCAATGTTTTCTGGCATGTTTATTGGGTAACAATGTTCCCTAAAATTTATTTTTGGGTGCGCCTTTAACGGGCTACGCGGCCTAGGCAAATTTCTGCACATATGCGGTTTTTCCATTGCGAAGCCGCTAAGCAGCCTGCACAGGAGCTCCAGACCACTGCGTGGCTGTGTAGCTCAACAGGAGCATTGATGGACAAGTAGAGCAACTTCACGTTCTTCACGTGTTGCAATGCCAGGTCTCTCGGAGAGGTAACGGTGTAACGGAGCTTGTGGAGAACAGCGCAACTTGGGACAGCAACTTCCAGAGAAGAAACAGGAGCCGGAGTCGGCCATTCGGCCCCTCGAGCCTGCTCCGCCATTCAATAAGATCATGGCTGATCTGATCTTGGCCTCAACTCCACTTCCCTGCCCGTTCCCCATAACCCTCGACTCCCATATTCCTCAAAAATCTGTCTATCTCCGCCTTAAATATATTCAATGACCCAACCTCCACAGCTCTCTGGGAGGGAGAACTCCACAGATTTACAACCCTCAGAAGAAATTCCTCCTCATCTCAGTGTTGAATGGGTGGCCCCATATTCTGAGACTATGCTCCGTAGGTCTAGTTTCCCCTAGGAGTGGAAATATCCTCACCTGCATCTGCCTTGTCGAGCCCCCGCATTATCTTATATGTTTCAAAACGATCACCTCTCATTCTTCTGAACTCCAATGTGTATAGGTACAACCTATCCTCATAAGTCAACTCCCTAATTTTCAGAATCAACTTAGTGAACCTTCTATGAATTGTCTCCAATGCAAAACTGTACGCAGTATTCCAGGTGTGACCTCACCAATACCCTATACAGTTGTAGCAGGACTTCTCTGCTTTTATACTCCATCCCCCTTGCAATAAAGGCCAATATTCCATTTGCCTTCCTGATTACTTGCTGTACCTACATACTCACTTTTTGTGTTTCATGCACAAGGACCCCCAGGTCCCTCTGTACTGCAAAATATGTAATTTTTCTCCATTTAAATATTAATTTGCTTTTTTACTTTTTCTGCCAAAGTGGATAACCTCACATTTTCCCACATTATACTCCATCTGCCAAATTGTGTGTCCCCCTCACAATTTGCTTTCCCACCCATCTTTGTATCATCAGCAAATTTGGCTACATTACACTCAGTCCCTTCATCCAAGCCATTACTATAGATTGTAAATAGTTGAGGCCCCAGCACTGATCCCTGTGGCATCTCACTAGTTACTGTTCGCCAACCGGAAAATGACCCATTTATCCCGACTCTCTGTTTTCTGTTAGTTAGCCAATCCTCGATCCACGATAATATATTACCCCCAACCCCGTGAACTTTTATCTTGTGCAGTAACCTTTTATGTGACACCTTGTCAAATGCCTTCTGGAAGTCCAAATACACCACATCCACTGTTTCCCCTTTATCCACCCTGTTCATTACATCCTCAAAGAATTCCAGCAAATTTGTCAAACATGACTTCCCCTTCATAAATCCATGCTGACTCTGCCTGACCAAATTATGCTTTTCCAAATGTCCTGCTACTGCTTCTTTAATAATGGACTCCAACATTTTCCCAACCACAGATGCTAGGCTAACTGGTCTATAGGTTCCTGCTTTCTGTCTCCCTCGTTTTTAAAAAATAAGGGCGTTACATTTGTGGTTTTTCAATCCGCTGGGACCTCCCCAGAATCCAGGGAATTTTGGTAGATTACAACCAATGCATCCACAATCCCTGCAGCCACTTCATTTAAGACCCTGGGATGTAAGCCATCAGGTCCAGGGGACCTGTCTGCCTTTACTCGCATTATTTTACCGAGTACTACTTCTTTAGTGATAGTTTTAAGTTCCTCCCTCCCTATAGCTCCTTGATTAAAAACATCCCAATAATGGATAGTGTCTTCTACAGTGAAGACCGATACAAAACATTTGTTCAAAGTCTCTGCCATTTCCCGCATTTAACTCCATAATGAACCTGTATAAAACACTGGTTCGGTCCCAACTGGAGTATTGTGTCCAATTCTGGGCACCACACTTTAGGAAGGATGTGAAGGCCTTAGAGAGGGTGTAGAAAAGATTTACGAGAATGGTTCCAGGGATGAGGGACTTCAGTGACGGGGATAGACTGGAGAAGCTGGGGTTGTTCTCCTTGGAGCAGAGAAGGTTGAGAGGAGATTTGATCGAGGTGTTCAAAATCATGAGGGGTCTGGACAGAGTAGATCGAGAGAAACTGTTCCCATTGGTGGAAGGGTCGGGAACCAGAGGACACAGATTTAAGGGGATTGGCAGAAGAACCAAAGGCGACATGAGGAAAAACGTTTTTACGCAGCGAGTGGTTAGGATCTGGAATGCGCTGCCTGAGAGGGTGGTGGAGGCAGACTTTCAAAAAGGGAGTTGGATAAGTATCTGAAGGAAACCAATTTGCAGGGCTCCGGGGAAAGGGACAAGCAGAGAGTCGGCACGAGCTCGATGGGCCGAATGGCCTTCCGCACTGTAACCACTCTACGATTCGAGTAATGGCGAGCGCAGATACCCTCTGTTATTCCTGCTGCAAAATCTGGGCCTTTATAAAAAAAAAGATACTAAGTTAGGGGCAGAGCACAAGGACAGTAACTTCTAATAAAATCTTGACAAAAAGCTATTTCCGTTGCCCCTGCTACAATCGGAGAAATTGGTTAACCGGTAACTTCGGTAAGCAAAGCTTATAAAAGCATAAATGTGAACCAACGCGATTGCATTAGTTACTGAACAATGGATTGCCTGTTTACCCTGCACGCAAAGCGCAGATTTACAAAAGATCTTTTGCAGACATGAAACCTCAGTTCACACTATAACCATTGTGTGTGGGGTTTCTGCAAAACATGGACCAAAGCTTACAAACTGACAGGTTAACAAAACAAAAGGGTAGGCGAGAAGATCAAAGAAGAAAAAGCTAGTTTTGAAATTAAATTACAAGGCAAAGTTTTCAAAATGAAGGCAATTCTCCTCAAAAAGTTCACCTTTTTCATTATTACTGATCTTCACAATCTGAAAATTAGATACAGGTAACTTGTAACATGTCTACCTGGGACAGATATGGCCAAGTATGGGTCAATTTATCTTACAATGTATCCCCTATCTCCAATCTCCTCCAGCCCCAAAACCTAGATGTCTGCACTCCTCTAATTCTGCCCTCCTGAGCATCCCTGATTATAATCGCTCCACCATCGGTGGCCGTGCCTTCTGTTGCCTGGGCCCCAACCTCGAACTCCCTCCCTAAACCTCTCTACCTCTCTTTCCTCCTTCAAGACGCTTCTTAAAACCGACCACTTTGACCAAGCCTGCGCTAATTTTCTATTTCTGCGGCTCAGTGTCAAAGTTGTCTCATAACACTCCTGTGATGCACCTTGGGATGTTTCACCATGTTAAAGGTGCTATATAAACACAAGTTGTTGCTGTTGTTGAAACCACACACAGAGTTTGAAATGATTTTAAAAAGTTATTTACTGTTTTGCCTACAAACAAGTCCTGCGCATTCCTATGATCCAGAGTCTACAGCCTTATTTTTAGTCCGGTAAAAGTCCTACAAAAGAGTCCACTAAATTTTACAGTACATTAATGGACTACTCTTGGTTGCTTGGTAACAGTCATGTGAGACTGAAGGATAACGATCTAACCACCCTGAAGATTAGATTTCACGTAATGTGATGTTACTGCACGGGATTAGGTCCGCAATGCTGATATGCTATAAACTATTTTAACAAACAAGGCATCAGCTTACATATTGTAAACACTCTTGCTGTACAGTGGCCAGTTAATAGCAAACAGGTGATAGAGATATTCATGCATTCCAGTTGCAGCAAAGCTCTTGCTCAACAGGTTCGAAAACTCTCAATTCCCTGGATTTATATAAAAGGTTGTTGTAATATATGCACCCGTGAGTATGCTCACAGGTTTGCAGAGCTGTTGAGTTGCGAGTATATTAGCCAGTCACGTGATGTTCACAAGATTCAATAAAACCCCAGCCAGTTTGGTTTGGCAGATTACAATGAGGCAGGTGGTTGTGAGCCTGGTGGATGAAACATAGAAAATAGGTGCAGGAGTAGGCCATTCGGCCCTTCGAGCCTACACCACCATTCAATAAGATCATGGCTGATCATTCACCTCAGTACCCCTTTCCTGCTTTCTCTCCATACCCCTTGATCCCTTTAGCCGTAAGGGCCATATCTAACTCCCTCTTGAATATAGCCAATGAACTGGCATCAACAACTCTCTGCGGCAGGGAATTCCACAGGTTAACAACTCTTCAAGTGAAGAAGTTCCTCCTCATCTCGATCCTAAATGGCCTACACCTTATCCTGTGACCCCTGGTTCTGGACTTCCCCAACATCGGGAACAGTCTTCCTGCATCTAACCTGTTCAATCCCGTCAGAATTTTATATGTTTCTATGAGATCCCCCCTCATTCTCTTAAATTCCAGTGAATATAAGCCCAGTCGATCCAGTCTTTCATATGTCAGTCCTGCCATCCCAGGAATCAGTCTGGTGAACCTTCGCTGCACTCCCTCAATAGCAAGAATGTCCTGCCTCAGATTAGGAGACCAAAACTGAACACAATATTCCATGTGAGGCCTCACCAAGGCCCTGTACAACTGCAGTAAGACCTCCCTGCTCCTATACTCAAATCCCCGAGCTATGAAGGCCAACATACCATTTGCTTTCTTCACCGCCTGCTGTACCTGCATGCCAACTTTCAATGACTGATGTACCATGACACCCAGGTCTCGTTGCACCTCCCCTTTTCGTAATCTGACACCATTCAGATAATATTCCACCTTCCTGTTTTTGCCACCAAAGTGGATAACCTCACATTTATCCACATTATACTGCATCTGCCATGCATTTGCCCACTCACCTAATGTGTTCAATTCACTCTGCAGCCTCTTAGCATCCTCCTTACAGCTCACATCGCTTAGTGTCATTTGCAAACTTGGAAATATTACACTCAATTCCTTCATCTAAATCATTGATGTATATTGTAAATAGCTGGGGTCCCAGCACTGAGCCCTGCGGCACCCCACTAGTCACTGCCTGCCATTTTGAAAAGGATCCGTTTATCCAACTCTCTGCTTCCTGTCTGCCAACCAGTTCTCTATCCACATCAATACATTACCCCAATACCATGTGCTTTAATTTTGCACACTAATCTCTTGTGTGGGACCTTGTCAAAAGCCTTTTGAAAGTCCAAATACACCACATCCACTGGTTCTCCTTGTCCACTCTACTAGTTACATCCTCAAAAAATTCTGGAAGATTTGTCAAGCATGATTTCTCTTTCATAAATCCATGCTGACTTGGACCGATCCTGTCACTGCTTTCCAAATGCGCTGCTATTTCATCTTTAATAATGATTCCAACATTTTCCCCACTACCGATGTCAGGCTAACCGGTCTATAATTACCCGTTTTCTCTCTCCCTCCTTTTTTAAAAAGTGGTGTTACATTAGCTACCCTCCAGTCCATAGGAACTGATCCAGAGTCGATAGACTGTTGGAAAATGATCACCAATGCATCCACTATTTCTAGGGCCACTTCCTTAAGTACTCTGGGATGCAGACTATCAGGCCCTGGGGATTTATCGGCCTTCAATCCCATCAATTTCCCGAACACAATTTCCTGGCTATTAAGGATTTCCTTCAGTTCCTCTTTCTCGCTAGACCCTTGGTCCCTAGTATTTCCGGAAGGTTGTGTGTGTCTTCCTTAGTGAAGACAGAGCCAAAAGTATTTGTTCAACTGGTCTGCCATTTCTTTGGTCCCCAGTATAAATTCACCTGAATCTGACTGCAAGGGACCTACGTTTGTCTTCACTAAACTTTTTCTCTTCACATATCTATAGAAGCTTTTGCAGTAAGTTTTTATTCTCCCAGCAAGCTTCCTCTCGTACTCTATTTTCCCTCTCCGAATTAAACCCATTGTCCTTCTCTGCTGAATTCTAAATTTCTCCCAGTCCTCAGGTTTACTGCTTTTTCTGGCCAATTTATATGACTCTTCCTTGGATTTAACACTATCCCTAATTTCCCTTGTTAGCCACAGTTGAGCCACTTTCCCAGTTTTATTTTTACTTCAGACAGGGATGTACAATTGTTGAAGTTCATCCATGTGATGTTTAAATGTTTGCCATTGCCGATCCACCATCAACCCTTTAAGTATCATTCGCTAGTCTATTCTAGCCAATTCACATCTCATATCATCGAAGTTACCTTTCCTTAAGTTCAGGACCCTAGTCTCTGAATTAACTGTGTCACTCTCCATCTTAATAAAGAATTCTACCATATTATGGTCACTCTTCTCTAAGGGGCTTTGCACAACAAGATTGCTAATTAGTCCTTTCTCATTACACATTGCCCAGTCTAGGATGGCCAGCTCTCGAGTTGGTTCCTCGACATATTGGTCTAGAAAACCATCCCTAATACACTCCAGGAAATTCTCCTCCACATATTGCTACCAGTTTGGTTAGCCCAATCAATATGTCGATTAAAGTCACCCATGATAACTGCTGTACCTTGATTACACACATCCCTAATTTCTTGTCTGATGCTGTCCCCAACCTCACTACTACTGTTTGGTGGTCTGTACACAACTTCCACTAGCGTTTTCTGCCCTTTGGTATTCTGCAGCTCCACCCATACAGATTCCACATCATCCAAGCTAATGTCCTTCCTTACTATTGCATTAATTTCCTCTTTAACCAGCAACGCTACCCCACCTCCTTTTCCTTTCTGTCCGTCCTTCCTGATTGAATACCCCTGGATGTGGTGTTCCCAGCCTTGGTCACCCTGGAGTCACGTCTCCGTAATCCCAATTAGATCATATTCGTTAATAGCTGCCTGCGCAGTTAATTCGTCCACCTCATTACAAATACTCCTCGCATTGAGGCACAGAGTCTTCAGGCTTGTCTTTTTAACACACTTTGTCCCTGAACTGGTAATGTGCAGTCATAGTTAAACCTTTTGCTAATAAACCAACCAGTTCTGAACAACAATGTGTTACTATGGATTCTTAAGCAAAGAACCCGTGAAACAAATACATTACAGTTATGAATCTTTGGAATTCTCTACCCGAGAGAGCTGTGGATACTCAGTTGTGAGCATATTCAAGGCTGCAATAGATTTTTGAATATGAAGGGAAACCAAGGGATATGGGGATCAGGCAGGAAAGTGGAGTCGAGGCCAAGATCAGATCAGCCATGATCTTATTGAATGGTGGCGGAGTAGGCTCGAGGAGCAGTATGGCCTACTCCTGTTCCTAATTCTTAGGTCTGTTTCGTATAGTTTTCACAGCAGTTATATTTGTAATCAACTCTTCAATTAAAAAAAAATGTACACAGACGGGAAACAGAAACAAAAAAAATCTACGGTGAACAAAAGCACAAAGGTCCATCCAGCACCTCCGTCCCCCGCTATAGGGAGAGGCAGAATGAAGGGTAACGAGACAACGCCCAAGTAGCAGAATTACTACATTAAAGCTGCAAAAATCCAACAGATTAGGTTGTAACTGTGGCAAATACGGCTTTATCAGCTCAAGAAGTGTACATGATCATTTGAGTGTTACAGCAGAGTGCGGTGTAAGGAGCCTGAGTGCTTCCCAAGGACATCAATGGCTGCGTGCAATCAGAACCGAGGCTTGCAATTCAGTGGAAAACATCTGTCTCAAATGATAATTTTACAGACTTATAATACATCTTCGACGCTCTGCTCTTCACTTCACACCAAAAAAGATGGGTGCACAGGTTTTACAAGGTAAGAGTTCACAGGGTTGGGGGTAATATATTAGCATGGATAGAGAATTGGCTAACTACAAAAAATAAAGAGTCAGGATAAACAGTCATTCTCTGGTTGGCAATCTGTAACTAGTGGGGTGCTGCAGGGATCAGTGCTGGGACCCCAACTATTTACAATCTATATTAACGACTTGGAAGAAGGGACCGAGTGTAACGTAGCCAAGTTTGCTGATGATACAAAGATGGGAGGAAAAGCAGTGTGTGAGGAGGACAAAAAAAATCTGCAAAAGGACAGACAGGCTAAGTGAGTGGGCAAAGATTTGGCAGATGGAGTATAATGTTGGAAAGTGTGAGGTCATGCACTTTGGCAGAAAAAAAAAATCAAAGAGCAAATTATTATTTAAAAGGAGAAAGATTGCAAAGTGCTGCAGTACAGCGGGACCTGGGGGTACTTGTGCATGAATCACAAAAGGATAGTATGCAGGTACAGCAAGTGATCAGGAAGGCCAATGGTATCTTGGCCTTTATTGCAAAGGGGATGGAGTATAAAAGCAGGGAAGTCTTGCTACAGTTACAGGGTATTGGTGAGGCCACACCTGGAATACTGCGTGCAGTTTTGGTTTCCATATTTACGAAAGGATATACTTGCTTTGGAGGCAGTTCAGAGAAGGTTCACTAGGTTGATTCCGGAGATGAGGGTTTGACTTATGAAGAGAGGTGGAGGAGGTTGGGCCTCTGATTGGAATTCAGAAGAATGAGAGGTGATCTTATCGAAATGTATAAGATTATGAAAGGGGATGCAAAGAGGATTTTTCCACTGATGGGAGAGACTAGAACTAGGGGGCATAATCTTAGAATAAGGGACCACCCATTTAAAACTGAGATGAGGAGAAATTTCTTCTGAGCGTTGTAAATCTGTGGAATTCACTGTCTCAGAGAGCTGTGGAAGTTGGGACATTGAATATATTTAAGACAGAAATAGACAGTTTCTTAAACGATAAGGGGATAAGGGGTTATGGGGAGCGGGCAGGGAATGTGGAGCTGAGTCCATGATCGGATCAGCCATGATCTTATTGAATGGCGGAGCAGGCTCGAGGGGCCTTATGGCCTACTCCTATTTCTTATGTTCTTATGTAATGAGTTATATCTTAAAAGAGGTGGAAGATTCCTGTGCGTGGATTGTTTAACATGTGGTGACCGTTGCACACCAGCCACCACACGGTCTTGGTCCAGTGGGCAAGGGTTAACCAGGACGACTGGAGACCAGCTCTGCTGTACCTCCCCGGGCCACGACCCCGCCCCTGTTGTATATACACATACACAGGTCCGAAAACCGGACATATTGTGCATCGCAGATGGAGTTGTCCGGAATTAGTGTCCGAAAACCGGACATTTAAAAAAAATAAACACAGGGCATTACAGACCTGCAATCGGTCTGAGCCTTTCGGAATAATCCTTGACCAAACTGACCCGACCTAACCCACATGCGACCAGAGGTTGCCGGATTCTGGACGTCTGATTTTCTTCAGAAATCCAGAAAAACCCGAAACGACATGCTGACCATCAGCAGTGCGGAGAGAAGAGGGCAGGAGCTCCGACTGCCATGTTAACTCTGCGAGCCCAGCATCTCCTCTGGATGGGAGAGCACGAAGGAGAGTAGCACTGGTGTCCTGGGAGAGGCACATGCGGGCCTCCGGCACCATGCCCACGCCCCCCTCTGTTGGTGCCACACTGCCCGAAGCTGGCACCGAGACACTGCAAACCTCAAGCCGCCCCCCCTCCCCTCCCCTCCCCCCGCCAAGGGCCGGGCTCCGAGGTGACACAGCACGGCCATCTCACTGTGGATATCAGCGGCCTTCCATCTCCCTTGCTGCAGCCACGGAGGAAGCACCAAACATGCACGATTCGTGGAATGGAAGTGCTTCCGATCGCTGGTGATTCATGGGGAACACACCGGGACACGTGGGTGCAATTCCGACAATGCTACTCTCTCAGGTAAGGTATACACTTCCTGAAGATGGACATGATTTAAGGCCTCCTTCACTCAAGAACATAGGAAATTGGAGCAGGCCACACAGCACTTCAAGCCTGCTCTGCCATTCAATAATGCCCCCGAGGAAGTCCAGCCATTGGAGAAATCCCACAGCTCTTTCCTTTCACCGAGTAGCCATTGAAGAAGAAATCTTGCCACAGAGTGCATCAGTGACTTCCCAGTTGGAATTGTCCACGGCAAACCAACATAGAACGGTTACAGCACAGAAGGAGTCCATTCGGCCCATCGAGCCCGTGCCGGCTCTCTGCAAGAGCACTTCAGCCAGTCCCACTCCCCCGCCCTTTCCCTTAGTGCCCCAAAAATCTATCGATCTCAGCCTTGAATATACTCAACGACTGAGTCTCCACAGCCCTCTGGGGCAGAGAATTCCAAAGATTCACCACCCTCTGAGTGAAGAAGTTTCTCCTCATCTCAGTCCTAAATGGCCAACCCCTTATCCTGAGACTGTGACCCCTGGTTCTAGACTCTCCAGCCCGGGGGAAACAACCTCTCAGCATCTACCCTGTCAATCCGCCTCAGAATCTTGTATGTTTCACACCTCTCATTCCTCTAAACTCGAGTATAGGCCACTCACATGTGCCCTCCTCATCCCAGCCCAAAGGCAGACCAAGCACCAGATCTACCTTCGAAGATTGTGTTGAAGCCAATCCTCAAAGACTGCAGCTCCTCCAAGACTGCTCAACACACAGAAAAACCAGGAACCGACAACGACTAACCAGGGACTTGCCTAAAAGGAGATGAGGATCCTTGTGATACTATTGCCTGCTCCCGCTGGAGGGATCCAAGAATGAACGAATCAAACACGGCTACTCACCGATATCTCAGAAGGGTCTGAAACAGGTGAGGGGCGCTTGAGGCAGAGAGAGAGAGACAGAGAGAGGGAGAGACAGAGAGAGGGAGAGACAGAGAGAGAGACAGAGAGACAGAGAGACAGAGAGACAGAGAGACAGAGAGAGAGAGAGAGAGAGAGAGAGACAGAGAGAGAGAGAGACAGAGAGAGAGAGAGACAGAGAGAGAGAGAGACAGAGAGAGAGAGAGACAGAGAGAGAGAGAGACAGAGAGAGAGAGAGACAGAGAGAGAGAGAGACAGAGAGAGAGAGAGACAGAGAGAGAGAGAGACAGAGAGAGAGAGAGACAGAGAGAGAGAGAGACAGAGAGAGAGAGAGACAGAGAGAGAGAGAGACAGAGAGAGAGAGAGACAGAGAGAGAGAGAGACAGAGAGAGAGAGAGACAGAGAGAGAGAGAGACAGAGAGAGAGAGAGAGACAGAGAGAGAGAGAGACAGAGAGAGAGAGAGACAGAGAGAGAGAGAGACAGAGAGAGAGAGAGACAGAGAGAGAGAGAGACAGAGAGAGAGAGAGACAGAGAGAGAGAGAGACAGAGAGAGAGAGACAGAGAGAGAGACAGAGAGAGAGACAGAGAGACAGAGAGAGCGCAATACCCTTTCAAACACCAAGTGGGATACCAAATCCAATATGGCGGCACTTTGGGTGCTGATCTGGGGCATGAGGAGACAACGACTCAATTTTGGTGAGCTTCTGCCTGGTTTTACACCCAAAAGACAGAATATATATTACATATACTTTTTTTTTAAAAACGAACAGACTTGCAGCTGGGCCAATACCCTGGAGCTTTCTTTAAAAATGAACCTATGCAGCATTTTCCTGGGGGAAGTTATTATTTCTGAGGCTTGGCATGCAGAGATTGTTTGAATCCCCAGTATCCCAGTATACAATGGTGAGTCAGAGAATAGATCCGGTTAATTGTGCAATGTCAAAATCAAGAGCATGTCTGCTGGCGCGGACATGATGGGCCAAAATGGCCTCCTTGTGCGTTGTAGATTTCTAGGTTTCCAGGTTTCTATTATCAAATCCTCTAATTGAGGTGTTTAAGATGATTATATCACCTCTTAATCTTCTATACTCAAGGGAATACAAGCCTCGTCTGTGCAGCCTATTCCTCAATTTAACCCCCAGTCCCGGTATCACGCTGGTGAATCTGCACTGCTCAGAACGGAGCACACTTCTCCAGATGCTGTCTAACCAGAGCTTGATACAACAGCATAACTTCTACCCCTCGGTATTTGTTAGGTTGACTGAAGATAACAATTTCATGTGTTGGTGAAGCTACCGTATGTTATTCTTAGTTTCCAATTTATCGGCTGCATAAATTGTACTTCTTGCAGTAAATTTAAATTAATAATTTAGTCTGAACTATGTATGACGTCCTTCTGCTGATTTAGAGATCTGAAGTATAAAAGAAAAAAGACTTGCATTTCTATAGCGACTTTCACAACCACCAATGTGGGAAACGCAGCAGCCAATTCACACACAGCAAGCTCCCACAAACAGCAATGGGATAATGATCAGATAATCTGTTTTTTTTTAAAAAAGGGATAAATATTAGCCCCAGGACTCTCCTGCTCTTCTTCGAAATAGCACCATGGGATCTTTTACATCCACCTGAGAGCGCACACAGGGCCTCTGAAAGACGGCACCTCCGGCAGTGCAGCACTCCCTCAGTACTGCACTGGGAGTGTCAGCCTGGATTTATGTGCTCAGGGCCCTGGAGCGGGACTTGAACCCACAACCTTCTGACTCAGACGATATTCAGTGATACCGCAAATCACGGCCCATTGGGATATCTTTTTAAATTATACTTTTGGTCCCAATAGGTTAGGAATGTTTTTGGAAAATATTTTTCAACAAGACGGAGACAGACAGACGTTCATATGTTGAGAGTTGAACACAGGGAGGCAATAATATATCAATCAATACAGTTCACAGCCATTATGTACAACTGTTGCCATTTGGATGTCTGAACTAATTTAATATGAATACCACAAATTCATATTGGCCAAGAATTTGCTGCACCAGCTAAGTTACTGGATTGCTGGAGAGTCAGCTACCTCTGTCAAAGCAACAGCATTGGCCTCTCCTGTGGCAAAATATCCTCTCCAAATAATTATATTCGGCAGTGATGACAAAGAATTCCTCATCACCCCCCCTGGCCATGCAAATTCAGCTCAACCAATATAGAGGCCAATAGACAGGCTACTACAGATGGTGGCCCCAACCTGTGAGAAACCATCAGCGGCAGGTCAGGGCCATAAAAGGAGCGGCAAGTGGCAGCCCCGGGAGCAGTGTGGAGGTATGCCACTACAGGGTACAGCACATTCAGGATGTAGTTTGGGTCCTTCATTGAAACACCTGTGAACTCGTCCTTTTTTTTGGCGTGGAAACAAGTCATCCTCGTTTCGAGGGACCGTCTATGGTGATGACACATGGACTGATGTGGGCAATGCAGAAGTGAGTACCGGGTCACCACAAGAACATAAGAATTAGGAGTCGGCCATTCGGCCCCTCTAGCCTGCTCCACCATTCAATAAGATCACGGCTGATCTTCGACCTCAACTCCACTTTCCCGCCCGATCCCCATATCCCTGGAAGACCTTAATATTCAAAAATCTATCAATCTCAGCCTTGAATATACTCAAAGACTGAGCCTCCACAGCCTTCTGGGCAGAGAATTCCAAAGATTCACCACCCTCAGTGACGAAATTTCTCCTCATCTCAGTCCTAAATGGCCGACCCCTTATCCTGAGACTGTGAGCCCTGGTTCTAGACTCTCCAGCCAGAGGAACCATCATAATACATGTTCCAGTAATGTACCTGAATTTGGAGCAAGTAAACCAGTGGGTTTTGGTTGGAGTTAGTTAAGTAGTACAAGAAGCCTATAATTAGCAGCCTCAATACTAATTCATCCCCAAATTGTCACTGTCTTATTCCACACAAATCAACAGAGCACAAAATCTGTGGCACCAAAGAAATGAATGAAATAATTTATCGGTGATGCTACGCTTTATCAAGCATCAGCCGTGGCTCAGGGGGTAGCACCCTTGCGCGAGTCAGAAGGTTGTGGGTTCAAGTCCCACTCCAGGAGATTAAAGCACAAAAATCTAGGCTGACACTCCCAGTGCAGTGCTGAGGGAGTGCCGCACTGTCGGAGGTGCCGTCTTTCAGATGAGACGTTAAACCGAGGCCCCGTCTGCTCTCTCAGGTGGATATAAAAGATCCCATGGCACTATTTCGAAGAGCAGGGGAGTTATCCCCGGATACCTGGGGCCAATATTTATCCCTCAATCAACATCACTAAAACAAATGACCTGGCCATCAGATTGCTGTGTGGGGGAGCTTGCTGTGCACAAATTGGCTGCTACATTTCCCACATTACAACAGTGACTACACTTCAAAAAGTACTTCATTGGCTATAAAACACTTTGAGATGTCCAGTGATTATGAAAGGCGCTATATAAATGCAAGTCTGTCTTTCTGCCAAAGTACATTTCCAAATTTTAGACGGTACAAATACATCTCAGCTCTATTGTTAGAGAGAGAATATCTAACACGTCAACAACACTGGTTACAGTGCAGAGTTCTAAAAGCCAGTCTGTTGTTGCTGTCCGTCAGGGCGAGATGGGCAGGCGAGGAATGAGTCAGATAATTGCAGCAGCTTTACTGGTCCTGATAGATCCTTGCTCGGTTATTTGTTGATGGGAGATACAAAGTACAGCTGCCACTGGAGATACCAATCGGAGCACATGGCTGGGTTCATCCACAGGGCCGTCCTTCTGCTAAATCTCCGCTTCAAAATTATTGCTCATCGAGCAATCACAACGCACTGAATTTAAACACGTACGTGTAATGAGCAGCACAAATAGTGCAGATTGCAGAAAAGCAAAGACTGAATAATTACCGGCAATTTAAATGTTGGCACTATTTGAACAGCTGTCCTTGGGACGAGACATTAAACCGAGGCTCTGTCTGCTCTCGGGCAGGTGTAAGAGATCCCACGGCACTATTTCGAAGAAGAGCAGGGGAGTTCTCCCCGGTGACCTGGGGCCAATACTTATCCCTCAATCAACATCACTAAAACAAATTACCTGGTCATTATCACAGTGCTGTGTGTGGGAGCTTGCTGTGCGCAAATTGGCTGCCGCGTTTCCCACATTACAACAGTGACTACACTCCGAAAGTACTTCATTGGCTGTAAAGCACGGAGACGTCCAGTGGTCATGAAAGGCGCTATATAAATGCAAGTCTTTCTTTAACAAAAACTTAGCTCGTATCGTATTATTGCAGCATCCACCCCACACACATCATTTGTATCCTGGTCACCATGAGACTAGACAGATAAATAAAATAAGTACAAAAATATTAAAGTGGAGCAGAGGCCTATGAGAACACCCGCTCCAATTTGGCCCCTGGAAAGCAAAGAGCAACATTTACCCCACTCTCCGCCCCCTACACCATTGTCCAGAGCTCCAAACAGTCTTTCCATGGATTTCCGACAATCTAAAACTATTTGCTGATCGCACTGCAGTCTCCTCTGCAGAGGGGAACCAAATGCAGGTTCGGTGACTAACCACCTCAGAATCACAGAACGGTTACAGCACAGAAGGAGGCCATTCGGCCCGTCCAGCCCGTGCCGGCTCTCTGCCAGAGCCCCTCAGCCAGTCCCCCTCCCCCGCCCTTTCCCCGTAGCTCTGTGATTCTTTTTCCTTCAGGTACTTATCCAACCCCCTTTTGAAAGCCGCGATTGAGTCTGCCTCCACCGCCCTCTCAGGCAGCGCATTCCAGATCCTAACCACTCGCTGCGTAAAAACGTTTTTCCTCATGTCGCCTTTTGGTTCTTCTGCCAATCGCCTTAAATCTGTGTCCTCTGGTTCTCGACCCTTCCACCAATGGGAACAGTTTCTCTCGAACGACTCTGTCCAGACCCCTCACGATTTTGAACACCTCGATCAAATCTCCTCTCAACCTTCTCTGCTCCAAGGAGAACAACCCCAGCTTCTCCAGTCTATCAACATAACCTTGTTTCAGTTTCCAAGACCCTGAGCTACCAGTGGGTTCCCCACTTCAATCCCACCCCCATTTCCAGGCCCGTCTGCCTCTTATTTTTGAAGACGTGAGCAGACACAGATTTCCATCTCCTCTGTGCTCCGTGTTCCGCCCCGGAACGGGGGCAATGGCGGGGGTGAGGTGTTCTGGGCGGGGGGGCCAGCCTCCAGCGCCCCGCGGTGATCCTCGGGTCGGGTTTAGCGGGGGCAATGGCGGGGGTGAGGGGTTCTGGGCGGGCGGCCAGCCTCCAGCGCCCCGCGGTGATCCTCGGGTCGGGTTTAGCGGGGGCGTGGAGCAGCACCGCCCGGAAGAGCTGCGCCCGGTGTGTAACGCCCCCTGGGTCGCGACACCGGCGAGAGTTTGAGCTCCTGCCCGACCCGTCCGCCCCGCAGCGCGCCCCGCAGTGACCGCCCGGGAAATCAGGGCGGGCCCACCATCCCGACAGCGGGGAGGTGAGTAATGGGCACCTGAGGGAAGGGGGAGTGTTTTAGCTTTTAATTTTATTTTGCAATTTGTGTTGTGGGGGCGTGGGCAATGTTTGTGGGTTTAAGTTCCCCCTTCCCCCCGCCCCCAGGCGTCTCTGGGAGTGCTCCCGGCCCGGCTCTTTAGCTCGGGAGTTTCCCATCCTAACGCCCCGAGAGAGGGGTACAACGCCTCTCTTAGCGCTGCGCCCCCTGACTCAGGGCCCAGCTGCCCAAACTTACCCACTGAGGCGCTAACTGTTCCCGGGCGCTAACTTTACCACCCCGCCGCCATTACCGCCCTGAAATCATCAACGCCCAAAATCCGGCACCGAGACATTAACTTCTCCGTTCTGTCCAGTGATGCAGACAGACTCGCTGCTTTGTGTTCTCAGAATTTTCTGTTTCGTTTCAGATTCTCAACCAGACAAGTCATTCTCTGCTTTGACCGAAAATTTAAAAAATCACTCCAGTGGGAATCAAATGGATTTTCCCTCCACACAACTAACAGGACGCCTGCTGGCACCAGCAGAGGTCCTGGATCCCAATAAACAATTCACAGCCTCTCCAGGTCACTAGCCCATGCTGGACAACGACAACTGCGTGCGGTCACTGGAGTGGACACCAGTTAAAAATAAAAACAAGGCGGTTAATCCTCCCACACCGAGTGTCTGCGTGGCCATTGACCATTAACAATTAAATTCATAAGAACATAAGAAATAGGAGCAGGAGTAGGCCATACGGCCCCTCGAGCCTGCTCCGCCATTTAATACGATCATGGCTGATCTGATCATGGACTCAGCTCCACTTCCCCGCCCGCTCCCCATAACCCCTTATTGGTTAAGAAACTGTCTATCGCTGTCTAAATTTATTTAATGTCCCAACTTCCACAGCTCTCTGAGGCAGCGAATTCCACAGATCCACAACCCTCAGAAGAAATTTCTCCTCATCTCAGTTTTAAATGGGCAGCCACTTATTTTAAGATTATGCCCCCTAGTTCTAGTCTCCCCCATCAGTGGAAACATCCTCTTTGCATCCACCTTGTCGAGCTCCCTCAATCGTATATGTTTCGATAAGATCACCTCTCATTCTTCTGAACTCCAATGAGTAGACGACCAACCTAAATCAACCTTTTCTCATAAGTCAACCCCTCATCCCCGGAATCAACTGAGTGAACTTTCTCTGAACAGCTTCCAAAGCAAGTATATCCTTTCGTAAATATGGAAACCATATTCATAACTAAAACTAAGCGCAAAAATGCATTAATAAACCAAGTTTCGCAACTAAACTCAGCTGGTCTCACACCCGACACAGCAGGTTGGAAGTAAAGGACTGCATATCAGGTTATTTGATAATGCTGCAAAAACTGACTACAGAAAGACTGGAGAACAATTTTAGTCAAATGAGCAGGTGCTGGGAAACAACAGCACATTAATGTATCGCAGCAACCACCATAAAAATCTGTCTGTCACCTTAGTGACTGCAAAGGGAGATTTTTTTTTTATGGCTTTAATACAAATGTTGCTCCTCAAGTCAAAATAAACATGCACTTTTAATGGTGGTCACAATTACCACTGAAAACAAAAACAGCTTTCTTTTCTTCCCGAGTAGACCCAAGCCCTCCTCGGGTCAGTGACAGGGGCTGATATTACCCATCTGTAGCCCAACGACAAGGTGTGAGGAATAGCACACCTCATACAGCCCACCCTTGTGTAAACCGTGGCTCAGTGGGCAGCACTCTCGCCTCAGAGTCAGGAGGTTGTGGGTTCAAGTCCCACTCCAGGGACTTGAGCACAAAAATCTAGGCTGACACTCCCCAGTGCAGTGCTGAGGGAGTGCTGCACTGTCGGAGGGGCCGTCTTTCAGATGAGATGTTAAACGAGATCCCATGGCACTATTTCGAAGAGGAGCAGGGAGTTATCCCCGGTGTCCTGGGGCCAATATTTATTCCTCAATCAACATCACAAACAGATTATCTGGTCATTATCACATTGCTGTGTGTGGGAGCTTTCTGTGCACAAATTGGCTGCCCCATTTCCCACATTACACCAGTGACTACACTCCAAAAAGTGCTTCATTGGCTGTAAAGCGCTTTGGGACATCCGGTGGTTGTGAAAGGTGCTATAGAAATGCAAGTCTTTCTTTCTTTCACATTTTGATGATGAGCAATCAGAAAAGCTAGGAGCCAATGATCAGATAGCAAGGCTGCATGATTTGCAGTCCAGCATGGCAACCTACAAATCTACTGCCTTACTGTAAACTCAGCATGGTACCAAACCAAGATAGGAGCTGGTTGCCTGGCACTTTAATTCTCTGGCCTCTCCGTCCTCCTACACTGTTCCAATGAAGCTCAACGCAAGCTCGAGAATCAGCACCTCATCTTTCGATTGGGCACTTTACAGCCTTCCGCACTCAACATCGAGTTCAACAACTTCAGAGTGTAATCCCTGCTCCTATTTAGTTTCTCTTTGTTCCTTATCTCTCTGTCCTAGGGCAGCTGTTGATGACTGCCATTTCCATTCACACCCTCTCTAGACTCATCTTTTGTTTCTTCACGTCCCATTACCGTCTCCTTTCGCCTCGCACCATCATCCCTTTTATCATTCAATCTCTCCTGCCTCCCATCCTATCACAGACCTCACCTTTCCTCCTGACCTCACCAACCTGAAACGTTAACTCGGTTTCTCTCTCCACAGATGCTGCCTGACCCGCTGAGTATTTCCAGCGTTTTCTGTTTGTATTTCAGATTGGAACCCGACGCACCAAATTACTCTCTCCGAAGTTGTGTTAAATACTGAAGTTACTCACTTATGTAGGCAACGTGTGGTGGGAGTTACAGAAAGCTCTCAGCTGCTGGGTCACATTGAGGAACCACAAACAAGGTTTACCAACCAGAATTGGTTGGAGTTACTCTGTCACTGGAGTTGTGACAAAGACTTTCTGGAGTATAATGTGCAACAGGGTGAGGTTATCCACTTTGTAAGAAACAGAAAAAAGCAAATTATTTAAATAAGGAGAGATTACAAAGTGCTGCAGTACAGAGGGATCTGGGGGTCCTGGTGCATGAAACACAATAACTTTACTTACCATCAGGAAGGCAAATGGAATGTTGGCCTTTATTGCAAAGGGGGATGGAGTATAAAAGCAGAGAAGTCCTGCTACAACTGTACAGGGTATTGGTGAGGCCGCACCTGGAGTACTGCGTACAGTTTTGGTCTCCGTATTTAAGGAAGGATATACTTTCATTGGAGGCTGTTCAGAGAAGGCTCGACTGATTCCGGAGATGAGGGGATTGACATGAAGAAAGGCTATACTCATTGGAGTTTAGAAGAATGAAAGGTGATTCTTTTGAGACATACAAGATAGTGACTGTCTTGACAAGGTAGATGCAGAGAGGATGTTTCCCCTCATGGGGGAATCCACAATTAGGGGGCATAGTTTTAGAATGAAAGGTCGCCCATTTAAAAGCAGAAATGAAGAGAAATTTATTTATTTTGGATAATATTTACTCAGTTAATGCCCGTAAAGGCAGCCATTGAGTCCCGAGGTACCGTATAACAAATATCCTATTGAGGGTTCCGAAAACATTTACTGCACATCCAGGATAATAATTGTGAACGTGGTCAAGTTCCTGATCTAAACAGAAGATGATTTTTTTTTTTTAAATCCTGAGGTGGATGTAATCTCCTCTTAAAAAAAAAAGGTGATTGGCAGAAGAACCAAAGGCAACACAAGAAAAGCTTTTTTACGCAGCGAGTGGTTAGGATCTGGAATGCGTTGCCTGAGAGGGTGGTGGAGGCAGACTCAATCGCGGCTTTCAAAAGGGAGTTGGAGAAGTAGCTGAAGGAAAATAATCACAGGGCTCCGGGGAAAGGGCGGGGGAGGGGGACTGGCTGAGGTGCTCTTGGAGAGCAGACACGGGCTCGATGGGCCGAATGGCCTCCTCTGTGCTGTAACCATTCTATGATTCCATTACAGGTCAGATGAACTGCTCCACACACTTGTATTAAATGATGCACAAGGCACTTACCTGACTGACACTCCCCCCATACGCAGTCTGTTAAGTTCAGTGAAGCATCGCCAGCAACACAACGTTCACAGGACTCCAATTCTGCACATTCTAGGAGCAACCACAAAACAAGCATGACTTGGAATCTAACAGGGCAATGATACTAGTATTTAAACAACGAATATTCAGCCCAGAGATTTCTAAGCACTTTTAAAAAAAATTCGTTAGCTCATATTTTACATCTCCCGATTTTTATTTCTGTTGAGTTTAAAGTCTAGATTCTCACCCAGGGAACGTCACATTGTGCTTCCACCATATTTGGCCACGCTCAACGTAAATTCTGCTTTTTATTCATTCATGGGACGTGGGCGTCGCTGGCAAGGCCGGCATTTATTGCCCATCCCTAATTGCCCCTTGAGAAGGTGGTGGTGAGCCGCCTTCTTGAACCGCTGCAGTCCGTGTGGTGAAGGTGCTCCCACAGTGCTGTTAGGGAGGGAGTTCCAGGATTGTGACCCAGCGACGATGGAAATTAAATCTACTTTGGATCATAATAATGTTTTGTCCATTTATCTGAGGTTGGTTTAACGTGGTGAGAAATGTCGACTCCAGTTGATGAAAGATGGCCATTACTGAAGGTGGGTCTGTAGAGTTCTCAACTCGAGAACATATTCACACGAGACATATACTGTAGACAAGGTCACTCATGACCTGCACCTTTATTCTCCGGACCAATGAGTGCTGAGCCTGCGTGGAACCTCCCTTTAAGTACCTGGCTGACCAGGTAAGGAGCGTCTCCCACAAGTTCACCCTCTGTGGTCAAGGTGTGTATTTCACAGTTGTATACAGTGTACAGTGTGGTTACAGTTATGTGAAGGTTACAAACATGACAGGTCCGATAAACTTAAAGTACAGGTGTCTCAAATTCAGGACAATCGTGCACTCCAATCGCACAACTCACATTATGATCAACTTCAAATGAAACTGAAGTCAATAAAAGTAGAGAACACATTTAAATTTGTCTATCAGCTTTCACATCGCAGGTTGGGCCTTTACTCATTGGACTTGAGAAGAATGAGGGGTGATCTTTTATTCGTTAGCTTGTATTATATCTCTCCCCCGATTTTTATTTCCATTTAAAGTCTAGATTCTCCCCAAGGAACGTCTCGTGTGCTTCCACCATATTTGGCCACATATAGGATTCTGAGGGGGCTCGACAGGGTGGATGCAGAGAGGATGTTTCCCCTTGTGAGGGAATCTAGAACTAGGGGGCATAGTTTCAGAATAAGGGGCCGCCCATTTAAAATAGAGATGAGGAGGAATTTCTTCTCAGAGGGTTGTAAATCTGTGGAATTCTCTGCCCCAAAGAGCTGTGGGGGCTGGGCCATTGAATATATTTAAGGTGGAGATAGACAGATTTTTGAGCGATAAGGGAGTCAAGCGTTATGGAGAACGGGCGGGGAAGTGGAGCTGAGTCCATGATCAGATCATCCATGATCTTACTGAATGGCCTTTGGTTAACAAAAACCTGTCAATCTCCGATTTAAAATGAACAATTGATCTAGCATCAATTGCCATTTGCAAAAGAGAGTTCCAAACTTCTACCCCCTGTATGTGTAGAAGTGTTCCCTAATTTCACTCCTGAAAGGTCTGGCTCTAATCTTTAGACTCTGCCCCTAGTCCTAGACTCCCCAACCAGTGGGAATGGTTTCTATCTACCCAATCGGTTTCCCCTTAATATCCTGAAAACTCCGATCAGATCGCCCCTTAACAACCCTAGAACATTCTAGAAATTCTGATGAGCAGTCAATAAAGAAAAGGTATCACGTCTACATATGACACGGGTTGAGAAAACAGAGTTAGTTAGTGAAGGTAACTGGAACAAGTAGCAGAAGTGACCAAATAAACCTGTCCTTCAAAAAAGGAAAAGTATATTACAGGTTGAACTCCCTTATCCAGAACCCCCGGGACATGGGTTGTGCCGGATAAGGGATTTTTCTGGATGAGGGGTGGTCACGTTAAATTGGATGGTACAGGTACTGAGCAAGGGGATATGGGGGCTGGCTGGCCTGGGGCTGGGAGTGCGGCAGGGAGATCGGGGGGGGGGGGGGGGGGGGGGGAAGACGGTGGATCGCGGGGTCAGGCCAGCGATTGCGGGAGTCGGCAGCGAGGAAGGACTTCAATTTGTTCATGTCGGAGTTCTGCGCATGCGCCACCTGGTGGCCGGGGGTGGTTCTGGATGAGGGGTGGTCCCGGATGAGGGGTGGTCCCAGATAAGAGTTCTGAATAACAGAGGTTCTACCTGTACAGGTAAACTACATTTCTACTTTAAAACCAGGAGGTAGTCACCTTCACTCATATCTTTAACTATAAATAGAAAAATGAGAAAAAAACCATGTCATAATTACAATGCCACAGCTGCACCAGTTACTGTTGAAAAACACGCACCGTAGGAGTCACTTTACAGTGACCAGCATTTTAAAAAAGGAGTTGCTTTGTTCTATTTATAGCTCTCGTGCGCTGACTCCTTCTTAAAAGCCAACCATGAGCCCCCTTGTTAAAGGTGCACAACCAATAAAACCTGTAAATTAACGAGACAGTTTAAATGAACTGGAACAAATTAGATTAATGTGCTATTTCCGGGCGTGATGACGCACTCCAGTCCGTCCGGCGCCCACCTCTCGCGGAAGGCCGCGAGCGTACCGGTGGACACCGCGTGCTCCATCTCCAGGGACACCCTGGCTCTGGTGTAACCGCGGAAGAGAGGCAGGCAGTCGGGCTGAACGACCCCCTCGACCGCCCGCTGCCTGGACCGGCTGATGGCCCCCTTGGCCGTGCCCAGGAGCAGTCCTGCGAGGTGGGTTCTCGTGTGCTGGCTGCCAGCTTTCAAGAGCATCAATCCGTGGTACTCTGGATATGGGACCAATTAATCAATAACTGATCCTGACTACAGAACTTCCACAGAAAAGGACTACAGATGTCTCAACCAAGTTCTGATCAACATCCAGGTATCTCTAATCTCCTTCAGCCTCACAACCCTACACGATGTCTGCGCTCATCAAATTCTGCCTCGAGCATCCCCGATTATAAAATCGTTCAACCATCGGTGGCCATGCCGTCTGTTGCCTGGGCCACAAGCTCTGGAACTTTCTGCTTCTCTTTTCTCCTTTAGGACGCTCCTTAAAACCTACCTCTTTAACCAAGCTTTTGGTCATCTGCTGTAATTTCTTCCTCTGTGGCTCAGTGTCAAATTTATCTGTTTTGTCTTATATCGCTGTTGTGAAGCACCTTGGGATGGTTTGCTATGTTAGAGGCGCTATATAAATATAAGTTGTTGTTGTTGAAAGGACTTCCCGATTTGGGCCAGTCTGGCAAACAGACCAGTTCACAGAAATCACAGGCACAGCAGGAGGCCATTCGGCCCATCGTGTCTGCGCTGGTCGAAAAATGCTATCTAGCCTCATCCCACTTTATAATTGGAGAACCAACCTGCTTTCTAACCCACAACTGCATACTATGCCTGACTGCATCTGGGCATGGCCATACTGGAAAGAAAATAAAGACTTGCATTTCTATAGCGCCTTTCACGACCAAAGCGCTTTACAGCCAACAAAGTATTGTTTGGAGTGTAGTCACTGTTGTAACGTGGTCTTAGTTATGCTGTGGATATGTGGCCTGAAGCTCATTTCAGGGTCAAATACGACATCAAGGTTGCAACCCAAATATACAATAAACATGAGAGCAGTTGCAAGATGCGCTGCCACAATATGGTGATGGTTTGTGATATATCCTCACTATACAGTACAAATGTACATGAGGCACATACTAGAGAAGGTCACTCTGTGACCAGTTACCTTTATTACCAAGACCTCAAGTGATGAAGGTGGGTGGAGCTTCTCCTTTTATACCTGAAAGTCCAGGTTAGGAGTGTCTCCCACAAGTTCACCCCCTTGTGGACAATGTTCAAGGTGTACAACTTAGGTCAGCTACATGGGTTACAATGCTAGTTGAATACACGACAGTTTGGTGCACTGGTAGTACCCAATAATCTGCATTTATAGAGCGCCTTTAACATAGGGGTGAGGGATGAACGGAACTTGATGGGAGTTTGGACACAGGCAGCCGAGCTTTGGATGAGCTTAAGTTTATGGGCGGGGGGGCAGGGGGAGAAGATAGGAGGCCGGCCAGGAGAGCACGACAATAGTCGAGTCGAGAGGCAACAAAGGCAGATTGAGAGATTTCAGAAACACACCATCTGGGCCGAGGTTAGTATTACGGGGAACAGTGCATGGACATCCTTCAGGTTAGATAGTAACCCGAGCCCTCGCCTGCCCATTAAAAAGGTGTACACTGAGGATGCCACTGCAGGGCTCAAAGAGCAGGGTGCTGTCCTGATGATCATCGCTCGCCCCTCAGCTACCCCAAAAGCAAGTTAACCGATTGCTCACCGCACTGCCCGTCACATTGACCTAGATAGCAACAGTGAAAGCGCGTCAGAGATTTACTTGTGATGCAAGTAGTACTTTGGGATGTCAAATATGAAGAAGTACAAGTCTTTACTTATTTACAGTCAGTCGGGGAAAAGTCTTGGCCATGAAGAGCCGAGTCAATTTCCCTCCAATAAATTGCATTCAGTAGCTTAAAGCTCTTCATGGCCTTGGGCCTACTTTAAATGGACCAATAGGGGTGGCACTGAGTCACATTACAGGAGGCAGCACCACAATTGCCCCTTTAAGGGCACCTTTAATATAATAACCAGTCAACTGGCCCAATTAAACTAATAATGTTTAAAATAAAAGCTGTGGTACCACACTCTCTCTCATCCGTGTCAGGAGGTTGTGGGTTCAAGTCCCACTCCAGAGACTTGAACACAAAAATCTAGGCCGACACTCCACAGTGCAGTGCTGAGGGAGTGCCGCATTGTTGGAGGTGCTGTCTTTCGGATGAGACATTAAACCGAGGCCCCGTCTGCTCTCGCTGGACATAAACGATCCCACGGCACTATTTCGAAGAAGAGCAGGGGAGTTATGCCCCGTGTCTTGGGGCCAATATTTATCTCAATCAACATCACTAAAAAAAAAAACAGATTATCTAGTCATTATCACATTGCTGTGTGTGGGAGCTTGCTGTGCACATAACAGCTGCCGCGTTTCCTACATTACAACAGTGACTACACTCCAAAAGGTACGTCATTGGTTGAAAAAACACCTTGGGGCATCCGGGAGGTTGTGAAAGGTGCTATAGAAATGCAAGTCTGTCTGTTTTTAAAGCAACAAACGCAAAAGGAGCCCAACTACTAAATCAGTAAGCTGATACCAGTTTCTACACTCCATACCCGCCGGTGACCAGCAGTCACGCAAAAAGTTAACGAAAAAGTCAGTGGAAGATCAATTTTAAAATCAATGCGAGGGAGTCAAATACCTCCCCCAAGTCCATCAGGACTAGATCACCATCACTCGCGCTCACCAGGTTTTTAAAAGAATATATAAACAAACTGGGCCCAGTCCATTCTTTTGCCAGTTTTGTTGATAAACTAATTGCCACTGATTCTTCCAACATCAAGCCCAAGAAATCGGATTCCAAAACTCAGACCCCCAATTCCCCAAACTGAATGTACCCGTTAGCTCTAGACTTGACTATCCCAACGCACTCCTGGCCAGCCTCCCACATTCTATCCTACATAAACTGGAAGTGATCCAAAACTCAGCTGCCCGTGTCCTAACTCACACCAAGTCCCACTCACCCATCACCCCCTGTGCTCGCTGACCTAGATTGGCTCCCGGTTAAGCAACGCCTCTATTTATAAATTCTCATCCTCGTTTCCAAATCCCTCCATGGCCTCGCCCCTCCCTATCTCTGTAATCTCCTCCAGCCCCACAAACCCCTCCCACTGAGATGTCTGCACTCCTCAAATTCTGCCCTCTTGAGCATCCCTGATTATAATCGCTCCGCCATTGGTGGCAGTGCCTTCTGTTGCCTGGGCCCCAAGCTCTGGAACTCACTCCCCAAAATCTTCCTCTATTTTGGTCATCTGCCTAATTTCTCCTTTTCTGGCTCGGTGTCAAATCTTTCGCCTTAACACTCCTGTGAAGCGCCTTGGGACATTTCACTACATTAAAAGGCGCTATATAAATACAAGTTGTTGTTGCTGCAATTGTTGAATTGAAAGTAGCTCTATCTGCACTCACAGGAACTCAAATGCAGCAGAGAATTAAATACATATAATCGTCTTCGCAAGCCACTCGATCCCAGGATGGAGTGTCAAAAGAATAACATTCACCCAGCAGAATTTTTTCACTCAGATAGCTGTCGGGATCTGGAAGGCTCGACCTGGAAAGGTGGAAGATGGACGGGTTCTGGAGGATGAGGAATCGGGTTATAGACAAACGGCTGAGGGACTGAGCATAACTGCTCTTTCAAAGAGCCAGCACGGGAAGGACAGACTGAATGGCCTCCTTCTGTGCTGTAACCAGTCTATGATTCTGTGATCCACACCCCATTCCCGCAAAAAAAAGTCTCATTTAATTTATTGTTCAAAACACATTTAATGATCGCAAGCAATAGAACTGGCCGTGGCAAGTCAGCCGGGAAGAGAAGGTCCTGAGAACTTCCTGTTACAAGGTGAAGACAGTGAAACTATGCAGTGCTCCTTTATTCACTCTCTGAATCCCACCAAATTCAGATAAACCCAAACTGATGAGTCAGCTGTGGCTCAGTGGGCAGCACTCTCGCCTCGGAGTCAGAAGATTGTGGGTTCAAATCCCACTCCTGGGACTTGCGCACAAAAATCATGGCTGATATTCCAGTACAGTGCTGAGGGAGTGCTGCACTGTTGGAGGTGCTGCCTTTTGGATGAGACATTTAATCGGAGTCCTCTCTTCCCACTCAGGTGACGTTAAAGATCCCATGGCACTATTTCAAAGAAGAGCAGGGGAGTTATTCCCAGTTCCTGGCCAACATTTAATCGCTCACTAAAACAGATTATCTGGTCATTATTACTTTGCTGTTTGTGAGAGCTTGCGGTGCACAAATTACCTGCTGCATTTCCCACATTACAACAGTCACAACATTGCATAAAAAGAGTACTTCATTGGCTGTAAAGCACTTTGGGATGTTGTGAAAGGTGCTATATAAATGCAAGTCTTTCTTATTAATCCAAAAGAACCGAAAAGATGAACCACTTCAGATGTTGGTGTCAGAAGCAGTGCTCGAATCAAATGGTCAGGACCGGATCCTCACCAGGGACAACCTGGACAGCTGCCGAGTTGTGTTGGTGATGGGAGGAATGCTTTCACCATTAACTTGGGGCAAAATCTTTAACTCCGTGTAATAGCACAAACACCAATCTTACTCTGGTTCCCAGCTCAGGATATATGGCACAGAAACAGGCCATTCGGCCCAACCAGTCCGTGCCAGCATTTATGCTCCACTCGAGCCTCCTCCTGTCTTTCCTCATCTAAATCTATCAGCATAACCCTCTATTCCCTTCTCCCCCATTGGCTTGTCCAGCCTCCCCTTAAATGCATCGATACTATTCGCCTCAACCCCTCCCTGTGGCAGCGAGTTCCACATTCTCACCACTCTCTGGGTAAAGGAGTTTCTCCTGAATTCCCCATTGGATTTCTTGGTGACTATCTTATATTGATGGCCTCTAGTTATGTTCTTCCCAACAAGTGGAAACATTCTCTGTCTCCTCTTTCAAAACCCTTTCATAAAATGTCAAAGACCTCCATTAGGTCACCCCTCAGACATATACTATTTGATGGATTTTGCCTCCAGAATCAATATATCAGAGGTTTTTATTTGCACGGTGTGCGGGCTGCTTTTAGTATTAAACTTCCACTCAGGTGGGCACTCAAGGCCAACTGCGACACCAATTACCGAGCACAGCAAAGCCCAGAGGCGGTGATAATCTTTAAAGAATAATTCAGTTTGCAATGGCTACTTGGGACACTTCTGTACTGCATACATCCAACCTTTCCAGGGCTAGCGGTCAAGAGCAAGAGAGGCTGCATAGCCATTTAATTGGAATGAATATTAAACATGCAACATTTACAGACGACTGCTGACAGGGGAAGGAGAGTCGAGTTGTTTTAAATTCCCCAGTGCAAAGGAAAGTGTCATTATCCGAGCACTGGAGGCGGCGTCAGCAAAACACTGGAAAATTCCACCTTCTGCTGAATGTATTGCAAACCTCTCCTGGGGACTTCGCTCAATTTAATTTCAGTGCAAACAATTCCAGGCTGCACGGGAGGCGATAAAACTGCCACTCAATGACATCATACCCCGCGACAATGCCCTTAAATTTAAAAAGAAAGAGTATTTTTTTACAAAAATCACCCAAAAGCTTTGCATTATTAAACAATGCGTGCATCACTTTCACACATCCTGGCACTATTGGGAAAGTTCAAAATTCACCGGCTAAACTCCTTCTGCAATCTCAAAAGCCTGAACAAGGCGAGCCTTTGGGTGAGGAGTTAGAATAAATTGCATTGGGGAAGTGTCCCAGTTGAAGAGGCTGCAGACACATTGGGAATGTCACGGTGCACACAGAGCTGGGGGCTGCAGCTTACAGCAACACGGTCCGTGCAAACACCAATATGCCCCATTCACAAACTATTACATGTACCTGCCGCCTGCCCCTGGCCAACTCGAGAGAGGAGCAGCAAGAGAGAAACTGCCAGCACCCAAGCTCGCTGCATCTTCCCAATCTCCGGGTGTCAGCTGCGGTGTGACAGAGGGGAGGGCACACACAAATAAATAAAAGTTAAGGAGAAGCAGCAGCGAATCCCAGCACAAGGCAAATATCAGGCTGGAACCTGGGCGCTGCGAGCAGGCGTGGAAATAACCCGGGAGACCACGTGGGAAATGTATCCAGGCGCTTGTAGCAAACCATTAAAGCAACATTGTCACATGTAAAAGCAACATTGTCACATGTAAAGCAACATTGTCACATGTAAAGCAACAAAATTGTCACATATAAAAGCAACATTGTCACATGTAAAGCAACATTGTCACATATAAAAGCAACATTGTCACATGTAAAGCAACATTGTCACATATAAAAGCAACATTGTCACATGTAAAGCAACATTGTCACATGTAAAGCAACATTGTCACATATAAAAGCAGCATTGTCACATGTAAAGCAACATTGTCACATGTAAAGCAGCATTGTCACATGAGGGCTGCACAAATCCCATTTCACCGTCTCGTCCCAATGTGTATGTTTACCTAAGCACCAAAGCTCTAGACACACCAACCTGCTCCTCTGCATACAATGCATACAATTTTTTAAGAATCTGGAGGATTAAAAAAATAACCTTTACATAGAAACATAGAAAATAGGTGCAGGAGCAGGCCATTCGGCCCTTCGAGCCTGCACCGCCATTCAATATGATCATGGCTGATCATGCATTTCAGTACCCCATTCCTGCTTTCTCTCCATACCCCTTGATCCCATTAGCCGTGAGGGCCATATTTAACTCAAACTGGAAAAATAAAGACTTGCCTTTATATAGCGCCTTTCACGACCACCAGATGCCCAAAGCGCTTCACAGCCGATGATGTGCATTTTTTTTTGGAAATGTTGTTAGCCACTGTTGTAATGTATTTTGTACTGCTCCTGGGCACGGCCAAGGGGGCCAGCAGCCAGCCCAGGCAGCGGATGGTCGAGGGGGTCGTTCAGCCCGACTGCCTGCCTCTCTTCTGCGGTTAATTCCGAGCCAGCGTGTCCCTGGAGATGGAGCATGCGGTGTCCACCGATATGCTCGTGGCCTTCCGCGAGAGGTGGGCGCCGGAGGGACTGGAGTGCATCATCACCCCCGGCAACCAAATTTTGATTTGATTTTAAATGTCTAAAGTTTAATTTGTTTAATTTGCCAGTTTTAGTGCCCCCTCCTTTTAGCCAGGGGGCACTTGTATAATTTGTACAATTTGTGCCCTCAAAACCCCCCCCCAAAAAACAAGGGGGCACTTGTTTGAAAATGTTTGGTGTGTGTGTGTGTCCCCACTTTAATCAGGGGGCACTTGATTTAATTGGTTACAACTAAAATAGTTGTAGCAAATCATTAAAGCAACATTGTCACATGAGGGCTGCACAGATCCCATTTCACCATCTCATCCCAATGTGTGTGTTTACCTAAGCACCAAAGCCCCAGACACACCAATCTGCTCCTCCACATACAATGCATGCAATTTTTTTAAGAATCTGGAGGATTAAAAAAAACCTTTAGAAAATATAATGGAAAAATAATTACTTGCATTTATATAGCGCCTTTCACGACCACCAGACATCCCATAGCGCTTCACAGCCGATGAAGTACATTTTTTTGGAAGTGTTGTTAGTCACTGCTGTAATGTATTTTGCACTGCTACTGGGCACGGCTAACAGGGCCATTAACCGGTCCAGGCAGCGGGCAGTCGAGGGGGTCGTTCAGCCCGACTGCCTGCCTCTCTTCCGCGGTTACATCCGAGCCAGGGTGTCCCTGGAGATCGAGCACGCGGTGTCCACCGGTTCGATCGCGGCCTTCCGCGAGAGGTGGGCGCCGGAGAGACTGAAGTGTATCATCACCCCCGGCAACCAAATTTTTATTTGATTTTAGTTTCTGTAAAAGTTTAATTTGAAATTTGTGGGTTCTAGTGCCCTTGCAAAAAGAGGGCGCTTGATTTTACATTTCACTAAAATAGTTATAATGTATTTTGTTTTTGAAAGTGTAGTCGCTGTTCGAAATAGTGCCGCAGGATCATTTATGTCTACCTGAGAGGGCAGAGGGGGCCTCGGTTTAATGTCTCATCTGAAAAAACGGTGCCTCCGACAGTGCAGCACTCCGACTGTTTGTAATGTGGGAAACGCGGCAGCCAATTTGCGCACTGTCCCACAAACAAGCTCCCACAAACAGTAATGCGATAATGACCAGATAATCTGTTTTTTTTAGTCATGTTGATTGAGGGATCAATATTGGTCTGGGACACCGGGGATATGTTGCCAACTGCCTCAAAAATTAAACCTATTACCCTTCTGTCATGTCTGATTGATGCAATATCATCGAGTTTATAGCACTGGGTACAATAAGTTAATCTGACTGTCAAATATTGGCAGCAGAAACAAATAAAGAATAACATGTTGCAGCAGAAACAAATAACATAAAGGGTAAAAGTGGAAGGTTTATACTGAAACGTCACATCTGGTCAGGATAGCAGGTTACAGGGTGCACATGCAATTTTGGGTTCTTATTTATAAATCGATTGAATGTGATCTCAGCTGTGGCCCATTTGGTAGCTCTCTTGCCTTGGAGTCAGATGGTTGTGCATTCTAGGCTGATGCTCCAGTGCAGTGCTGAGGGAGTGCTGCACTGTCAGAGATGCTGTCTTTCGGATGAGACGTTGAACCGAGGCCTCGTCTGCTCTCTCAGGTGGATGTAAAAAAACTCCCATGGCACTATTTTGAAGAAGAGCAGGGGAGTTCTCCCCGATGTCCTGGGGCCAATATTTATCAGTCAACCAACTCACTAAAACAGATTATCTGGTCATTATCACATTGCTGTTTGTGGAAACTTGCTGTGCACATTTTGGCTGCTGTGTTTCCTACATCATCATCATCATAGGCAGTCCCTCGGAATTGAGGAAGACTTGCTTCCATTCCTGAAGTGAGTTCTTTGGTGGCTGAACAGTCCAATACGAGAGCCACAGACTCTGTCACAGGTGGGACAGGTAGTCGTTGAGGGAAGGGGTGACTGGGACTGGTTTGCCACACACTCTTTCTGCTGCCTGCGTTTGATTTCTACATGCTCTCAGCGATGAGACTCGAGGTGCTCAGCGCCCTCCCGGATGCACTTTCTCCACTTAGGGCGTTCTTTGGCCAGGGACTCCCAGGTGTCAGTGGGGATGTCGCACTTTATCAGGGAGGCTTTGAGGGTGTCCTTGTAACGTTTCCGCTGCCCACCTTTGGCTCGTTTGCCGTGAAGGAGCTCCACATAGAGCACTTGCTTTGGGAGTCTCGTGTCTGGCATGCGAACTATGTGGCCTGCCCTACATTACAACAGTGACAAAACTTCAAAAGTACTTCATTGGCTGTAAAGCACATGGGAGATCCTGAGGTCATGAAAGGCGCTATATAAATGCAAGTCTTTCTTTTCTCATATTCTTTTACATATGATATACGACACAGAAACAGGCCTCCCGTCAATGCATCTATACTATTCACTTCGCTAATTTATGACACCCGTGTGCAAGCTTCTATCTTCTTGGGCCTCTGCCTGCGGAGAGATAGTTTGAGTTATACAGCCGATGACCGCATTAACTATAAATGGAACCTACATGTGGTGTGTGTTAGAATGTTTGTTAGTACTAAGACAGATTATGCATTGTACATGGATCAGGCTAAACATGTGAACTTTATTTCACAACACAATATATTTAATCACAGCCGTTGTTAATCGCAATACATTTAACAAGAAAGTCGATTCTGCAATAGATCAAGAACTCAAAACAAATGGGGGGCGGGAACTGGCAAGCTCCTTGGCACGATCAGCAATATTTGAAAGTGCAGCCGTCAAATTACTTCAAGTTCATTATCCTAATGGGTAAAAGTCACCTGAGACCCCAACTGCCCAACTGAAAGCAGCTGGTGCAGAAGGTTGTGGGAGGGGTTCTGCTGTTAGTGCAGTCATGTCTTGTGAGTAGTAATTGGAGAGTTAATCCAGGGATTATCATGCCTCAATACTTTCTCTGCTATTCTTGATCTCTGGGTGAATAAACTTGTTTCTTTTTACATATCATTTAATTTAACTTGAAGCATTTTAAAGCCTTTTGCTTCTTGTAATGTATTTGTTTCACAGGTTCCTTGCTTAAGAATTCATAGCAAGACATTGCTATTAAGAACTAGTTGGTTTATTCATCATCATATGCAGTCCCTCGGTATCGAGGAAGACTTACTTCCACTCTAAAAGTGAGTCTCAGGTGACTGAACAGTTCAATTTGGGAATTGCAGTCTCTGTCACAGGTGGGACAGGCAGTGGTTGGAGGAAAGGAAACGGAGGAGGATGCTCCATAGTCCCTCGCGGTTAGCAGTCAAAGGCCTTTGTGAGATCAAAGAAGGCATGTACAAGGGTTTATTAGCAAAGGTTTAACGATCACACTACACAGTACCAGATCATCCACTAGGCTCACAACTGCATACCTCATCGTGGATCCCCCGAACCCAACTGACTGGGGTTTTATTGAGTCTTGTGAACATCACGTGACTAGCTAAGCCACTCACAATGCAACAGCTCTACAACTCTTTTGGAGTAAAACATAATTAACATTAAATCAAGTGCCCCCTAACAACAGCTCTACAAACCTATGAGCATACTCACAGATGCATACATTACATCTCTCAACATGCTCCCTGGTTTAAATAACATTATCTCTCTGGTCAAAAAGGACAGACAGAAAACCTGCCTATTCTTACCTGTCATATGTTCTGTTTCAGTGGGGATATCCAGACATTAAGCATGCCCCTGGAAGAAGCAGGAGTCAGAGACTTTCAAGCTGGCTCAATCAGCTGATCTGTTGGTGCAATCAAAAACCATGTTCTCATCCCTAGAGTCAAACCAAATTCCACCCCTTTAACACTCCATACGAGGTATCCCAGCTCTGGGTGACGTGGGAGAAAATCAGTACCGCACTTAGTGCAGTGCTGAGGGAGTGCTGCACTGTCGGAGGTGCTATCTTTCAGATGAGACGTTAAACCGAGGCCCCGTCTGCTCTCTCAGGTGGATGTAAAAGATCCCACGGCACTATTTTGTAAAAGAGCAGGGGAGTTATCCCCGGTGTCCTGGACAATATTTGTCCCTCAATCCACATAATAAAAACAGATTATCTGGTTATTATCACATTGCTGTTTGTGGGAGCTTGCTGTGCACAAATTGGCTGCCACATTACAACAGTGACTACACTCTAAAAGTACTTAATTGGCTGTAAAGCACTTTGAGACATCTGGTGGTCATGAAAGGCGCTATATAAATGCAAGTCTTTCTTTCTTTTTGGTTATGTTACTGGACTAGTAAGCAAAGGCCTAGACCAAATATTCAGAGACATGAGTCAAATCCCACCACAGCAGCTGGAGAATTTAAATTCAGTTAATTAAATAAAAATCTGGAATAAAAAGCTAGTATCAGTAATGGTGACCATGAAACTATCAGATTGTCGTAAAGATCTGGTTCACTAATGTCCTTTCGGGAGGGAAATCTGCCGCCCTTACCTGGTCTGGCCTACATGTGACTCCAGACCCACTGCAATGTGGTTGACTCTTAACTGCCCTCTGGAATGACACAGCGAGACACTCAGTTGTACCAAGGCACTATGGCGGGAAGACCTTCACCACACGGACTGCAGCGGTTCAAGAAGGCGGCTCACCACCACCTTCTCAAGGGGCAATTAGGGATGGGCAATAAATGCCGGCCTTTCCAGCAACGCTCACATCCAATGAATTTTTTAAAACCTGGATGGTTTGCTAACAGGTAGTGTGGTGCATTCTGGTAATAGTTAGCAGCTAACTTAGTCTGTGTCTTTGTGAGTAACGAGTCGGTACTCTCTGTGAAGAAGTACTTGGTCTAGACATCTCCTGAAGTCAATGTGTGAGGCTGGGTAGTGCTGTTGGAAGATTTAGGTTCTCAGTTTATTTCAAGGTCAAAAAAAACCTCATAAATAACTGGAGTTCTACCTCTGTTGATACACTGTTTTAAAACTTTTCAGCTGTGCTTTCTGGGCGTGTAATCAGGAGACATCCAGAGTGTGACTGACACAGGCAAAACTATAGACATTATATGGATGTCTAGTGGGAAAGATTGCTATTGACACATTAATAAGAATTTTTGTTTTATTCGTTCCTGGGATGTGGGTGTTGCTGGCAAGGCCGGCATTTATTGCCCATCCCTAATTGCCCCTTGAGAAGGTGGTGGTGAGCTGCCTTCTTGAACCGCTGCAGTCCGTGTGGTGAAGGTGCTCCCACAGTGCTGTTAGGGAGGGAGTTCCAGGATTGTGACCCAGTGACGATGAAGGAACAGCCGATATATTTCCAAGTCAGGATGGTGTGTGACTGGGAGGGGAACGTGGAGGTGGTGGTGTTCCCATGCGCCTGCTGCCCTTGTCCTTCTAGGTGGTAGAGGTCGCGGGTTTGGGAGGTGCTGCCGAAGAAGCCTTGGCGAGTTGCTGCAGTGCATCTTGTAGATGGTGCACACTGCAGCCACGGTGCGCCGGTGGTGGAGGGAGTGAGTGTTGAAGGTGGTGGATGGGGAGCCGATCAAGCGGCTGCTTTGTCCTGGATAGTGTCGAGCTTCTTGAGTGTTGTTGGAGCTGCACCATCCAGGCAAGTGGAGAGGATTCCATCTCACTCCTGACTTGTGCCTTGTAGATGTTGGGGGGCTTTGGGGAGTCAGGAGGTGAGACACTCGCTGCAGAATACCCAGCCTCTGACCTGATCTTGTAGCCACGGTATTTATGTGGCTGAAATTGTTACTGCATGTTTTTATTACAGCACTTGCCCCATCTTATTTGATTTTTTTGAGTAACTTTGAATATTGTTAAAACAGGCCATAACACTGAGCTGTACATGCAATGTTACATAGACAGCCGTATAATTCCACTAATACTGTACTAACTAATACTGTACTAACTAATACTAATACTGCACTAACTAATACTGTACTAACTAACACTGTACTAACTAATACTAATACTGTACTAACTAATACTGTACTAACTAATACTAACACTGCACTAACTAATACTAATACTGTACTAACTAATACTGTGCTAACTAATACTAATACTGCACTAACTAACACTGCACTAACTAACACTGTACTAACTAACACTGTACTAACTAATACTAATACTGTACTAACTAATACTGTACTAACTAATACTAACACTGCACTAACTAATACTAATACTGTACTAACTAATACTGTGCTAACTAATACTAATACTGCACTAACTAACACTGCACTAACTAACACTGTACTAACTAATACTGTACTAACTAATACTAATACTGCACTAACTAACACTGCACTAACTAACACTGTACTAACTAATACTGTACTAACTAACACTAACACTGCACTAATTAACACTGTAGTAACTAACACTGCACTAACTAATACGGTACTAACTAACACTGTAGTAAATAACACTGCACTAACTAATACTGTACTAACTAACACTGTACTAATACTGTACTAAGCTCAATAAAGCTCCCAGAAGTTTCAGCAAAGTTGTGCAAAGCTGTAATGAGAGCAGCTTGATAAATTCTATTCCAATGTCTCAACATGGCAGCCTATCAGAAACAAACTGGCACTGGACAGTCACACAAGGTCTAAAGATGACGAAACTTCACCTCAATGGCTCAGTTATTAGAGGGACTGCCCCAGCGTGATATTAGGCCATACAGAATTAAAAGGTGCAAGTTTGATGCCCAGTCTGGGATGTGATGGATGATCTCAACTCAACGTGCCGTAATTCAGAATGCTACAATTTGCAATAAGATTCCCAGGCGAGGAAAATAATATAAGAACATAAGAAAATAAGAATTAGGAGCAGGAGTAGGCTATATAGCCCTTCGAGCCTGCTCCACCATTCAATATCACGGCTGATCTTCGACCTCAACTCCACTTTCCCACCTGATCCCCATATCTCTTGATTCCCCTAGAATCCAAAAATCTATCCATCTCTGACTTGAATATACTCAACGACTAAGTATCCATAGCTCTTTGGGGCAGAGAATTCCAAAGATTCACAACCCTCTGAGTGAAAACATTTCTCCTCATCTCTGTCCTAAATGGCCGACCCCTTATCCTGAGACTGTGACCCCTGGTTCTAGACTCTCCAGCCCGGGGGAAACATCCTCCCTGCATCTACCCTGTCAATGCCTGTAAGAATGTTGTATGTTTCAATGAGATCACCTCTCATTCTTTTAAACTCCAGAGAGTATAGGCCCAATCTACTCAATCTCTCCTCAATCTAGTGAACCTTTGTCACACCGCCCCCAAGGCAAATATATCCTTCCTGAGATAAGGAGACTAAAACTGTGCATCACTGAAAGGAAAGAATATCAATCAATGTTCCAACTTCTACTTAATATCAATTAACCTCTGAACATTTGTGGGAGAGACAAGAGGGTTAAAGACATCTATGAAACTGTATTCCAAAATAAATAAACACCTTCACGAGAGGAGAATTTAGAGGGCAGATAAACTATGATCAATCTATGGCCATTGTGTATATAAAACTGCATCTAGGTCACGGTGCATGACATGATATTCTCAATACCTTGACATCTCCCCATCTGAGTAATCACTCTATCCCGGTGAGTACTCATGCAAGCAAAGTGACACAGCATGCCATTGAGAGCACTGAATCTCCTTTTCATACTATGTTAGATTATAGTTAAATTATTAGATCCCTGCTTTATGAAAGAAAAATGGCTGAAGATTCATTTAAAAAGATTTGCAACATTGCTCTTAACTCATCAATATTTTTCATTTCATTATTGTTAGCGGAGGAGCTCTTTAAGAAGGTGACAGATATGGTGGGTGGGGGAAGATGCAGCGGATGTGGTGTACATGGACGTTCAGAAAGCCTTTGACCAGGTAGCACACAGGAGGTAACTGGTGAAGTTAAGGATTATGAAATTGAGGGAGCCTTGCAATTTGAAGGATAAACTGGAAGAAGAGAGGGAAATATCGAGGAGATTGTTACCCCCAGGTACAAGGACTCAGTTTCAGAGCAACACCTGTCTGTGCAATTTTAGCCAGGAACTAGTGAACAAAGCTAACAAAAAAAGAAGAAAATTTGCAACATATAATCAAAAATAAATAAAATCATTTGAGTGGATTTTAATCAGCGATTCTAGGAGTTTCAACCCTTGCAGTTTTAGTTTGAGAAACCTAGTTAAACACCATAATTACGTAGGATTACATCGGATATACGGCCTAGAAACAGACCATTCGGCCCAACCAGGCCATGCCAGCGTTTGTGCTCCACTCGAGCCTCCTCCCGTCTTTCCTCATCTAAATCTATCAGCATAACCCTCTATTCCCTCTCCCCCATTGGCTTGTCCAGCCTCCCCTTAAATACATCGATACTATTCCCCTCAACCCCTCCCTGTGGCAGCGAGTTCCACATTCTCACCACTCTCTGGGTAAAAAAGTTTCTTCTGAATTCCCCTATTGGATTTCTGGGTGACTATCTTATATTGATGGCCTCTAGTTATGCTCTTCCCCACAAGTGGAAACATTCTCTCTGTATCCACTCGATCTAAACTTTTCATAATTTTAAAGACCTCTATTAGGTCATCCCTCAGCCTTCTTTTTTCAAGAGAAAAGAGACCCAGCCTGTTCATCCTTTCCTGATATGTATACCTCGCATTTCTGGCATCACCTTGTAAACCTTCTCTGCACCCTCTCCAGTGCCTCTATATCTTTTTATAATACCCAGTGCTCCAAATGTGGTCTAACCAAGGTTCGATACAGGTTTAGCATAACTTCCCTACTTTTCAATTCTATCCCACTAGAAATAAACCCTACTGTTTGGTTTGCTTTTTATGGCCTTGCTAACCTGTGTCGCAACGTTTAATGATTCATGTTTGTATCCGAGATCCCTCTGTTCCTCTACCCCACCCAGACTCACACCCTCCCAGTAATAAGTGACCTCCCTATTCTTCCTACAAAAATGTAATACCTCGCATTTATCTGCCAATTATATGCCCATTCTGCAGGTTTATTAATCTCCTCCTGTAGTTTGTTGCAGTCCTCCTCAGTATTGACTATCCCCCAATTTGGTGTTATCCGCAAATTTAGAAATTGTGTTTTTGATTTCAAAGTCCAAATCGTTAATATAATGACAGTGTTCCCTGCACTGATCCTGTGGAACACCATCACCCACCTTCTGCCACTGTGGATAGCTCCCTTTACCCCACTCTCTGCTTTCTGTCTTGAAGCCAGCGAGTGATCCATTCTGCTACTTGTCCCTGGACTCCGCATTCTCTGACCTTGTTGTTCAGTCTATTATGGGGAACCTTATTGAAGGCCTATTGAAAATCTAGATAAACTACATCTACTGCATTACCATTGTCTCTCTGCTACCCTTTTCAAAAAATGCAATGAGGTTGGTCAAGCAGGACTTTCCCTTTTGAAATCCATGCTGACTATTCGTTATTATATTTATATTGATGTTCTTCTATTTTCTCCTTTAGTAGGGATTCCATGATTTTTTCCTACCACGGATGATAAGCTGAATGGTCTATAGTTCCCTGGACATGTTCTAGCCTCCTTCTTAAATATAGGTATTACGCTCGCTACCTGCCAGTCCTCTGGCACTACACCTTGTACTAATTATTAAATATGTGTAGTAATGCCTGTACGATCTCTTCTCTAGTTTCTTTTAAAATTTGAGGATGCAATCCATCTGGACCAGGGGGTTTATCTTCTTTGAGTTTGATGGGTTTATTTAATATATCCCCTCTTTTTATTTTAAATGCACTTAGCTCATAACTAATCTCATCATCCAATGTCAGATCCACCCGTTCTATCTCCCTGGTAAATACTGAAGCAAAATAATGATTAAATATTTCTGCCATCTCTCTATGGTTACCTGTGGTATTATCCTGTCTATCCCTTAATGGCCCTATTCCCATCTCAACCTTCCTTTTTTTACTGATGTGCCTGTAAATTATTTTACTATTTTGTTTTATGTTCCTTGATAATTTAAGTTCATAGTTCCTCAGTGTCTTCCTAATTGTTTTTTTGACTTCTCTCCTAATCTTTTCATATTCTCCCTTATCATGCACTCCCCTGCTGTCTATGTGCTTAATGTATGTCTCTTTCCTTGTCCTCAATTGTTCTCTTATGGCTTTATTCATCAATAGAGTATTAGTGTTTAGTTTGTTCTTTCCTTTTAGTGGAATATATTGTTCCTGCAATCTGTTGAATACCATTTTAAATGTTTTCCATTGCTGCTCTACATCGTTTTTTGCCAATATTGTTGCCCATTTTATTTTCCCAATTTCTATTCTCAGCCCCTCAAAATCAGCTTTCCTCCAATCTATTACCCTGGTATTTGTCATACTTACGTCCTTCTCAATTATCATCATAAGCGCATTATATTATGGTCATATTGCCTAGATGTTCCCCTACTTTTACTTCTCTTATCTGCTCTGGTTCATTCCCCATTACTAGATCCAATAGCGAATTCTCCCTTGTTGGGCTTTCTACATATTGGTTTAGAAAGGAGTCCTGTACACATTATGGGAACTCTTATTCCCTTTACCTACCTCTTCTGTCCAATTAATATCGGGGTAGTTGAAATCCCGCATGATTATTATTCTATGTTTTTTACTCATTTCCCTAATTTGTCTGCATATTTCTTCCTCCACCTCCCTTCCACTATTAGGTGGTCAGTAGACTACCCCAATTAGCGTGATTGATCCTTTATTATCTTTTATCGCAATCCACATGGATTCTATTTTTGTCTTTCTGATAGCTGCATCACTTTTTTCTACTGCCATTATGTTATCCCTAAAAGTACAGATACTCCACCTCCCCTTTTTCCCCTCTGCATCTTTTCTAAATATGTTGTTCCCTGCAATGTTTAATTCCAAGTCCTGATTTTTCTTTAGTCATGTCTCAGTAATCCCTACTGTGTCTGGTTCCTCGCCTGATTGCCTCCAGTAGTAATCTCAGGATTGCTACCAGTGCCACTTGCTAGTCAGAGTAGGAATTGCAGGATAGCTCAGATGAATAGGTGGCTTGAGGAGTGGTGCAGAAGGGAGGGATTCAAATTCCTGGGACATTGGAACCGGTTCTGGGGGAGATGGGACCAGTACAAACTGGACGGTCTGCACCTGGGCAGGACCGGAACTAATGTCCAAGAGGGAGTGTTTGCTAGTGCTGTTTGGGAGTAGTTAAACTAATATGGCAGGGGGATGGGAACCTATGCAGGGAGACAGAGGGAAACAAAATGGAGACAGAAGCAAAAGATAGAAAGGAGAAAAGTAAAAGTGGAGGGCAGAGAAACCCAAGGCAAAAAACAAAAAGGGCCATTTTACAGCAAAATTCTAAAGGGGCAAAGTGTGTTAAAAAGATAAGCCTGACGGCTCTGTGCCTCAATGCGAGGAGTATTCGGAATAAGGTGGATGAATTAACTGCGCAGATAGCAGTTAACGGATAGGATGTGATTGGCATCACGGAGACATGGCTCCAGGGTGACCAAGGCTGGGAACTCAACATCCAAGGGTATTCAACATTTAGGAAGGATAGACAGAAAGGAAAAGGAGGCAGGGTGGCGTTGCTGGTTAAAGAGGAAATTAATGCAATTGTAAGGAAGGACATTAGCCTGGATGATGTGGAATCGGTATGGGTGGAGCTACGGAATACCAAAGGGCAGAAAACGCTAGTGGGAGTTGTGTACAGACCACCAAATAGTAGTAGTGAGGTTGGGGACAGCATCAAACAAGAAATAAGGGATGTGTGCAATAAAGGTACAGCAGTAATCATGGGTGACTTTAATCTACATATTGATTGGGCTAACTAACTGGTAGCAATGCGGTGGAGGAGGATTTCCTGGAGTGTATTAGGGATGGTTTTCTAGACCAATATGTTGAGGAACCAACCAGAGAGCTGGACATCCATTCTGGGTGATGTGTAATAAGAAGGGACTAATTAGCAATCTTGTTGTGCGACGCCCCTTGGGGAAGAGTGACCATAATATGGTAGAATTCTTTATTAAGATGGAGAGTGACAAAGTTAATTCAGAAACTAGGGTCCTGAACTTAAGGAAAGGTAACTTTGATGATATGAGACGTGAATTGGCTAGATTAGACTGGCAAATGATACTTAAAGGGTTGACAGTGGATAGGCAATGGCAAACCTTTAAAGATCATATGGATGAACTTCAGCAATTGTACATCCCTGTCTGGAATAAAAATAAAACGGGGAAGGTGGCTCAACCGTGGCTAACAAGGGAAATTAAGGATAGTGTTAAATCCAAGGAAGAGGCTACAAATTAGCCAGAAAAAGCAGCAAACTGGAGGACTGGGAGAAATTTTGGATTCAGCAGAGGAGGACAAAGAGTTTAATTAAGAGGGGGAAATAGAGTATGAGAGGAAGCTTGCCGGAAACATAAAAAATGACTGCAAAAGCTTCTATAGATATGTGAAGAGAAAAAGATTACTGAAGACAAACGTAGGTCCCTTGTAGTCGGATTCGGGTGAATTTATAATGGGGAACAAAGAAATGGCAGACCAATTGAACAAGTACTTTGGTCTGACTTCACAAAGGAAGACACAAATAACCTTCCGGATGTACTAGGGGACCGAGGGTCTAGTGAGCAGGAGGAACTGAAGGATATCCTTATTAGGCGGGAAATTGTGTTAGGGAAATTGACGGGATTGAAGGCCGATAAATCCCCAGGCCTGATAGTCTACATCCCAGAGTACTTAAGGAAGTGATCCTAGAAATAGTAGATGCATTGGTGATAATTTTCCAGCAGTCTATCGACTCTGGATCAGTTCCTATGGACTGGAGGGTTGCTAATGTAATACCACTTTTTTAAAAAGGAGGGAGAGAGAAAACGGGTAATTATAGATTGGTTAGCCTGACATCAGTAGTGGGGAAAATGTTGGAATCAATCATTAAGCATGAAATAGCAGCACATTTGGAAAGCAGTGATAGGATCGGTCCAAATCAGCATGGATTTATGAAAGGGAAATCATGCTTGACAAATCTTCTAGTAGAATGGACAAGGGAGAACCAGTGGATGTAGTGTATTTGGACTTTCAAAAGGCTTTTGACAAGGTCCCACACAAGAGATTGGTGTGGAAAATCAAAGCACATGGTATTGGGAGTAATGTACTGACGTGGATAGAGAACTGGTTGGCTGACAGGAAGCAGAGAGTCGGGATAAACGGGTCCTTTTCAGAATGGCAGGCAGTGACTAGTGGAGTGCCGCAGGGCTCAGTGCTGGGACCCCAGCTCTTTACAATATATATTAATGATTTAGATGATGGAATTGAGTGTAATATCTCCAAGTTTGCAGATGACACTAAACTGGGTGGCGGTGTGAGCTGTGAGGAGGACGCTAAGAGGCTGCAGGGTGACTTGGACAGGTTAGGCGAATGAGCAAATGCATGGCAGATGCAGTATAATGTGGATAAATGTGAGGTTATCCACTTTGGGGGCAAAAACACGAAGGCAGAATATTATCTGAATGGCGGCAGATTAGGAAAAGGGGAGGTGCAGCGGGACCTGGGTGTCATGGTTCATCAGTCATTGAAGGTTGGCATGCAGGTACAGCAGGCGGTGAAGAAGGCAAATGGCATGTTGGCCTTCATATCAAGGGGATTTGCGTATAGAAGCAGGGAAGTCTTACTGCAGTTGTACAGGGCCTTGATGAGGCCCCACGTGGAATATTGTGTTCAGTTTTGGTCTCCTAATCTGAGGAAGGACGTTCTTGCTATTGAGGGAGTGCAGCGAAGGTTCACCAGACTGATTCCAGGGATGGCTGGACTGACATATGAGGAGAGACTGGGTCAACTGGGCCTTTATACACTGGAGTTTAGAAGGATGAGAGGGGATCTCGTAGAAACATATAACATTCTGACAGTACTGGACAGGTTAGATGTGGGAAGAATGTTCCCGATGTTGGGGAAGTCCAGAACCAGGGGACACAGCCTTAGGATAAGGGGTAGGCCATTTAGGACTGAGATGAGGAGAAACTTCTTCACTCAGAGAGTTGTTAACCTGTGGAATTCCCTGCCGCAGAGAGTTGTTGATGTCAGTTCATTGGATATATTCAAGAGGGAGTTAGATATGGCCCTTACGGCTAAAGCGATCAAGGGGTATGGAGAGAAAGCAGGAATGGTGTATGAGGGAATGATCAGCCATGATCTTATTGAATGGCGGTGCAGGCTCGAAGGGCCGAATGGCCTATTCCTGCACCTATTTTCTATGCTTCTATGTTTTCCCCAGTTTTATTACAGACATTATGTACAGAGAGTTTAACTCATTTTCATCGGATTTCCACTCACATTATGTTTAATCATCTTTTTAGACCCCTTTTCTCTAACTCTATTTATTCCCTTGGCATCAAAGTCCTCTTGTACATTATTCTTTTCTGTGCTTTCTTTTCCTGTTTTGTTTATATTTAGGCTGGTTACAAGGATCCCTCCCCCGCTCTTACCAGTTGTGAGAGGCCATTGTGTCCCCATTAGTTGCTGTTGTAAACTGACACAGTCTAGCTGGGCAGTCAGTCATTATCCATTGTAATAAATACAGAGGAAAATCTGAGATTCTGAGGGGGATTGACAGGGTAGATGCTGAGAGGTTGTTTCCCCCGGGCTGGAGAGTCTAGAACCAGGGGTCACAATCTCAGGAAAAGGGGTCGGCCATTTAAGACTGAGATGAGGAGAAACTTCTTCACTCAGAAGGTGGTGAATCTCTGGAATTCTCTGCCCCAGAGGGCTTTGGATGCTGAGTCGTTGAGTATATTCAAGGCTGAGATCGATAGATTTTTGGACTACAGGGGAATTGAGGGATATGGGGATCGGGTAGGAAAGTGGAGTTGAGGTCGATGATGAGCCATGATCTTATTGAATGGCGGAGCAGGCTCGAGGGGCTATAAGGCCCACTCCTGCTCCTAATCCTTATGTTCCTAAAAAAGATAATATTTTGTATGAAGAAAAAAAAATAAAAACCTCTGCTGATTAGTGGATCTGGTCAAATGCTGACGATTTTTTTATGTTTTAACACCTGTATAATTTGTCATGGCACCAGGTTGAAAATGCAACAAAATTAAAACCTTTGTTTAACATGTTTTGCTTGTTAGATCCTGCTCTCTCCATTTTTGTTCATTATCTTTCTTCGTGCAACTATAAAGAAACACACAGAAATAATTGCAAAAGAACTGAAGAAGTTTTATTGCTCTCATATTTCACAAGTGTGCCCATGTGACAGACAACGGCAATAAACAAGGTAATAGATGTCATCGTGATAAAGATGCAATAAGGATTATATTAACTTCATCTTTTCCCCAAAGAATTCCTTTCATTTTCTGGCGATAAATTACATTATAACTGCAGTGTGTAACAAGAACAGATACACTCAACATTGATGCTTGTGGGTGCATGAAAGTTGCTAGCAGAGCAACAGCTCGAAATCAGAAGATGTCTGAATGGGTGATTGTCAGGATTCCAATTAAATAGCAGGTGAAAACACAGAAGGTTATGGGTTCAAGTCCCACTCCAGGAACGTGAGCGCATAAATCTCAGTTCTCACTCCCAGTGCAGTGCTGAGGGAGTGCTGCACTGTCGGAGGTGCCGTCTTTCGGATGAGACGTTAAACCGAGGCCCCATCTGCCCCCTCAGGTGAACATAAAAGATCCCATGGCAGTATTTCAAAGAAGAGCAGGGGAGTTATCCCTGGTGTCCTGGCCAATATTTATCCTTCAATCAACATCACTAAAACAGATTATCTGGTCATTATCACATTGCTGTGTGTGGGAGCTTGCTGTGTGCAAATTAGCTGCTGCATTTCCCACATTACAACAGTGACCACACTCCAATAGTACTTCATCGGCTGTAAAGCGCTTTGGGATATCCGGTAGTCGTGAAAGGCGCTATATAAATCCAAGTCTTTCTTTCTTTCTTAAACACTGATTGCAAATGAATTCTATTATGTTTTCAAAATAGCGCATTCCTATAATTGAATCACAAGAAAATCTTTTGCAAATGTTGCTTAATCCTCTGTTGCTATGGTGAAGAGAAATCCACCATGTAACATTGCATTGTTAATCGCTGGGGACATCCCATTGGCTTACCAACACATACTGTACTAATGACCACAGTGCATTGCTATATTTCTGCAGAATAGCTAAAAAGGTATTTTTTTTAATGAATAAAAGTTGTATTGCATAATACGCATTGCACCTCCCCACGGATATCTCACTCTTTGCGAACCCCATCTTGGAATGTTCTACAGTCAGATTGTGTGCAGATTTGCTGACCTTGTTTTTTCAAAATTGAAGAGTGCAAACTTGTTTTTGCCCGGGGGAGGGCGGGGGGGTGTGGTGCTCTGTCCGCCGCGCCCCCCTGGTAAAAAATTAGTCCCCCATTACTGCCTCCCGGAGGCGCTAACGGGCCTTGCCCAAAGGGGCAATTTCGCCCAGAGGTGGTGTGTCAGTACTTATATTTGTTGTGTTGAAATTTCTCTCATGGCTCTCACGTGTACATCTCAATGATTGGCTCATTCAAACGTAGCTTTTCCCCTTGATGCTCATGATTGGTTCAAAGTTTAGTGGGGTTACTTCATCGAGCGTGTCACTTGTTGCAGTTTAATGAGGGTCTTATCTCAAGACAGTGCTGGTCGGTTCCTCAGGCTTCACAGCAACCCCAGAGTTGTCCTTGGCTACAACTGCTTTTATCTGGGTTGTTGTGTATGGAGAAAGAGTCAGACTGAACACTGTGAGCTCAAAGTAAAGTGTGACCTTAGTCTTTTATTGCAGGTCTCCAGAGTGCCTCTCCAACCTGTGAGGCTTCCTTAAATACCTGTGCTCCCAAGGGATTATGGGATTCCTTGAGACTCCAGGGGATGAGCCCTCTGGTGGCTGTACAATGTATATACAAATTTACATATATAACATGCATAATGTCTGTTAAAAAGCTTCCTCCATATTCTTTGTTCTCAATTTGCTTTTGAAAGTGCTGCAGCCATCATTAAAAGTTCTCTTTTGTGTTAATGTTTTCCTTGGTGTCAAGGATGTTTGCAACAGATTACCCTTCAATATGCAACATTACATTGTAAATTTTAATAATATAATTCAAACAGAAAGGTGAACATAGTGGCATTTAACAGCTGTTTCCATGGAACAGAGGAGGCTGAGGGGAGACCTGATTGAGGTGTATAAAATGATGAGGGGCCTGGATAGAGTGGATAGGAAGGACCTGTTTCCCTTAGCAGAAGGGTCAATAACCAGGGGGCATAGATTTAAAGTAATTGGTGGAAGGTTTAGAGGGGATTTGAGGGGAAATTTCTTCACCCAGAGGGTGGTGGGGGTCTGGAACTCACGGCCTGAAAGGGTGGTAGAGGCAGAAACCCTCACCACATTTAAAAAGTACCTGGATGTGCACTTGAAGTGCTGTAACCTACAGGGCTACGGACCCAGAGCTGGAAAGTGGGATTAGGCTGGGTAGCTCTTTGTCGGCCGGCATGGACACGATGGGCCGAATGGCCTCCTTCTGTGTCATATATGATTCTCTGATTGGCACCAGAATGTGGGTTTCCCATAGAGTGAGACACCAGGATAGGTCTCTGGTGGCCCAGGTGGTTCCAACACTCCGGGGAAATCAGAGGAGCAGTCAAGTCTAATGGGGCGAAATCACAGCATGTTATATCAACACGCTCATACAAAATTCTTCTGTCTTATATTGTAACGATGTTAACTTGTTTGGGTCAGCGTCTTTTGGTGCTAATATTGCACAGTGCAATTTCATCCCACCGATGACCAACTACAGACCAGAATAGGCGGAGTCCTGAGTACGGTCCATCCCATTGGCTCAACGGGATGCGGCAGGGAGAGAGCACAGATGGAGAGGAAAATCAAATGACCAGAAAAAGAATTGTTCATTGATCTAAGATGAGGACAACTGTGTAACAATTCTACTGCCAGCACCACATTATGTCAAACATTCAATATAAAAATGGAAAATAAAACATCAGCCTTGCGTAACGTGATGTAAATTGACAGCACTGTTCTGGACAGTGGTGAGGCTAATCATTAAAGCTACCGTTTCTGCTAGCCACACTGAGATGAGCTAATGAAGCGTGGCTCGGGGAATTGAACCTGGGACCTGCTCGATCCGTCTGACGCAATGACTGCTGTTTGTGACAAACTGTTCTTCATGTTGAAATTTAATTTTTAATTGTTGTTCTGCATGAATGAAGGATGGCAAATCATATGGCTCCTGAAACAGACTCTTTTTATTGAGGCCATATGGTACTCGAGCTTCAGATAGATTAAACACAACACTTTATCTACCAGATTTAACTAATTGTCTTCCAGATTCCGAGTGTAATGGAGCCAAGTTTGCTGATGATACAAAGATGGGTGGGAAAGCAAATTGTGAGGAGGACACAAAAAACATCTGCACCGGGATATAGACAGGCTAAGTGAGTGGGCAAACATTTGGCAGATGGAGTATAATGTGGGAAAATGTGAGGTTATCCACTTTGGCAGAAAAAATAGAAAAGAAAATTATAATTTAAATGGAGAAAAATTGCAAAGTGCTGCAGTACAGAGGGACCTGGAGCTCCTTGTGCATGAAACACAAAAGGTTAGTATGTAGGTACAGCAAGTAATCAGGAAGGCAAATGGTATGTTGGCCTTTATTGCAAGGGGGATGGAGTATAAAAGCAGAGAAGTCCCGCTACAACTGTACAGGGTATTGGTGAGGCCACACCTGGAGTACTGCGTACAGTTTTGGTCTCCGTATTTAAAGAAGGATATACTTGCATTGGAGGCTGTTCAGAGAAGGTTCACTAGGTTGATTCCGGAGATAAGGGGGTTAACTTATAAAGATAGGTTGAGTAGGTCAGGCCTATACTCATTAGAGTTCAGAAGAATGAGAGGTGATCTTATCGAAACATATAAGATAATGAGGGAACTCGACAAGGTGGATGCAGAGAAGATATTTCCACTCATAGGGGAAATTAAAATTAGGGGACATAGTCTCAGAATAACGGGCCGCCCATTTAAAACTGAGATGAGGAGAAATTTCTTTTCTCAGAGGGTTGTAAATCTGTGGAATTCTCTGCCCCAGAGAGCTGTGGGGGCTGGGTCATTGAATATATTTAAGGTGGAGTTAGACAGATTTTTGAGCGATAAGAGAATAAAGGGTTATGGGGAGCGGGCGGGGAAGTGGAGCTGAGTCCATGATCAGATCAGCCATGATCTTATTGAATGGCGGAGCAGGCTCGAGGGGCCAGGTGGCCTACTCCTGCTCCTATTTCTTATGTTCTTATATTCAAAGCACTTTACAGCCAATGAAGTACTGTCACTGTTGTAATGTGGGAAATGCGGCAGCCAATTTGCACACAGCAAGCTCCCACACAGCAATGTGATAATGACCAGATAATCTGTTTCAGTGATGTTGATTGAGGCCAGAACACCGGGGATAACTCCCCTGCTCTTCTTCAAAATAGTGCCATGGGATCTTTTACATCCACCTGAGAGAGCAGACGGGGCCTCGGTTTAACATCTCATCCGAAAGACGGCATCTCTGACAGTGCAGCACTCCCTCAGCACTGCACTGTGAGTGTCAGCCTAGATTTTTGTGCTCAAGTCTCTGGAGTGGGACTTGAACCCACAACCTTCTAACTCAGAGGTGAGTGTGCTGCCCACTGAGCCATGGCTGACAATGTAGAAATTGGGATCTGTCAATGTACTGAATAATAAGATACCGACTATATTCTATCACATATCATCATTCATCAAACAGGACGCTCTCCCTTTGCCTCTGGGAGGAGGCCCTGAACCATGAGGTGTTTAAATATCACACCATGTGGGATATATTTTAGACTTTGAGAATGATGAATATTTATACCAGTTACAATGAACATTATCTACATGGAGTATTTTCATATTTCCCGAGATAACATTGCGCTTGAGGACAAACTGTAATGATAAGATTTTCAGAGATGTCACTGACAATGATCTATAACTAAACCACTTTAATTTCCATAACATTTTCAAATTGCATCCAGCATTTATCATTTTAATTACTTCCCGTGCATGTGGCATAAGCAGAATACATGGAGTGTGGGGACAGTGATTTTTCAACATAGAGGGCAGGATGTCCAGGGAGAGTTGCTCGTGTGTAGGAGAGCTTCCGTTTGTTGAGTGATCCTTGACCTGCGACCTGTGAAATAAGTTTGAGGGGAACGGAAAGTAAGTTGACCCACTTTAGTGAAACGTATAATCCTCCACACTGAAAGAGTCATCATCATAGGCAGTCCCTCGGAATCGAGGAAGACTTGCTTCCACTCTAGAAGTGAGTTCTCAGGTGACTGAACAGTCCAATACAGGAATTACAGTCCCTGTCACAGGTGGGACAGACAGTGGTTGGAGGAAAGGGTGGGTGGGGAGTCTGGTTTGCCGCACGCTCCTTCCGCTGCCTGCACTTGTCCTCCACATGCTCTTGGCGACGAGACTCGAGGTGCTCCCGGATGTTCTTTCTCCACTTAGGGCGGTCTTTGGCCAGGGACTCCCAGGTGTCGGTGGGGATGTTGCACTTTATCAGGGAGGCTTTGAGGGTGTCCTTGTAACGTTTCCTCTGCCCACCTGGGGCTCGCTTGCCGTGTAGGAGTTCCGAGTAGATTGCTGTATACTGTAAGATTTCCGAGGACACTGAAAGAGTACGGTCCCTCCCACAATCAAATATTGCGTGAAGACAATTGATACAACCAGGCCAGATAGTCTGTCCATTCGAGGCGATCTCTGAGACCAGCCTGATGGACCCTAATGGCCTTTTCCTACGGCAATCAATGACAACAACAACTTGTATTTATATAGCGCCTTTAATGTAGTGAAACGTTCCAAGGTGCTTCACAGGAGTATTATGCATTTTGACACTGAGCCGCATAAGTAGAAGTTAGCACAGGTGACCAAAAGCTTGGTAAGAGAGGTCTGATTTAAGGAGTCTCTTGAAGGAGGAAAAAGAGGTAGAGAGGCGAGACCATGGAGGGATTTGAAAACAAGGATGAGAATTTTGAAATCGAGGTGTTGCTTAACCGGAAGCCAATGTAGGTCAGCGAGCACAGTGGGTGATGGGTGAGTGGGACATGGTGCGAGTTAGAACACGGGCAACCGAATTTTGGATCACCTCTAGTTTACGTAGGGTAGAATGTGGGAGGCCAGCCAGGAGTGCGTTGGAATAGTCAAGTCTAGAGGTAACAAACACATGGATGAGGGCTTCAGCAGCGGGTGACCTGAGACAGGGATGGAGACGGGCGATATTATGGAGGGGGAAATAGGCGGTCTTAGTTATGCTGCGGATATGTGGTTGGAAGCTCATTTCAGGGTCAAATATGACCCCAAGGTTGCGAACAGTCTGGCCTATTGACAGCAACATCTGGGAGCTGTTTTAGATGATAAGGCACCCCAATCCTGGATGATAAGGCCATCGTCTGCAGGAGTCAGTGAGTGAGCAGGGAGAGGGAAGAGGAAGAAATAGAGTTTTGAGACGAGCCAGCTAAAAGAGACGCTAGTCGTCAAAACATGGTTGTACATCAGGGGTACCAAGAATTATTGAAAGGGCTGTGACATTTTCAACAGTTTTTAGGATCTATGCATTTCAAAGGATGTGATTATTTTATTGCTAATGGAACAATTTTTAAAACCTGTGCTAGTCTTGGCAATGTTGGCCTTTTCGAACATTGAGAATATCTGCCACAAAACCAAGTGATGTATGCAAGTGGGTGGAGATTGTTGTGTATCTGTAAAGCATGCACTCCCATGTTCCACCACCAGGCAGTGCATCCCCTGAAGTCCCAAGGGATCCCAGCATATCTTGGGAGCACTGTATATAAGCCGGCCCCTAAGGCCAGTTCCTCACTCTGGAGTGTCTTAATAAAGACTGAGGTGACTGTTACTTTAACCTCCCTGTGTGCAGTCTCATCTGTGTTAGGAACACAATAACTGGCGATGAGTATACGAATCCAACACAAAGATGCAGCAAACTGTGGGCATCCTGGAGAAGTTCTCAGAGGGTGAGGACTGGGAAGCCTATGTCGAACGGCTAGACCAGTACTTTGTAGCCAACGAGCTGGACGGAGAAGGAAGAGCTGCAAAAAGGAGAGAGTCCTCCTCACAGTCTGCGGGGCACCGACCTACAGCCTCATGAAGAATCTTCTGGCTCCGGTGAAACCCACAGATAAGTCGTATGAGGAGCTGTGTACACTGGTTCAGGAGCATCTTAAGCCGAGGGAGAGCGTGCTGATGGCGAGGTATCAGTTCTACACGTGCCAGCGATCTGAAGGTCAGGAAGTGGCGAGCTATGTCGCCGAGCTAAGGCGACTTACAGGACAATGTACGTTTGATGGCTACATGGAGCAAATGCTCAGAAACCTTTATGTACTGGGCATTGGCCACGAGACCATCCGATGAAAACGTTTGACTGTAGAGAAACCGACCCTCAGTAAGGCCATTGCGATAGCACCAAACAAATCTCTCAGCACACAAGTGCTGGCAATGTTCATAAATTAACTGGAACTGTGTTTGCGAGCAGAACTGTACAGGGCAGAAACCACGAGTCTGCAACTGCCAGCAGGCCTCAGGTGAACCAGATGACTCAGAGTCTGCAAAAAAGGATGAATGCAAGGCAATTCACGCCTTGTTGGCGTTGTGGAGGCTTCCATTTAGCTTATTCATGCTGCTTCAAAGAGTATGTTTGCAAGAGCTGTGGAACAATGGGGTACCTCCAACAAGCTGCAAGCTCTGCAAAACCTGCTAACCACCACGTGACAGAGGAAGATTGGTGCATGGCGGACCAAAGCAATTTTGAGCCTCAGAGAGAGGAGGCAGATGCTGAAGTACACGGGGTGCACACATTTTCGACGAAATGTCCACCTATAATGCTAAACGTAAAATTGAATGGCTTACCTGTAGCCATGGAACTGGACACTGGCACTAGCCAATCCATCATGAGTAAAAAGATGTTTGAGAGACTGTGGTACAACAAGACACTCAGACCAGCCCTGAGCCCCATCCACACAAAACTGAGAACGTACACCAAAGAGCTTATCACTGTCCTGGGCAGCGCCATGGTCAAGGTCACCTACGAGGGCACGGTGCACGAACTGCCACTCTGGATTGTCCCAGGCGATGGCCCCACACTGCGTGGAAGGAGCTGGCTAGGCAAAATCTGCTGGAACTGGGATGACATCCGAGCGCTATCACATGTCGATGAGGCCTCATGTACCCAGGTTCTGAACAAATTTCTTTCGCTTTTTGAGCCAGGCATTGGAAACTTTCCCGGGTCGAAGGTGCGGATCCACTTGGTCCCAGAGGACGACCCATTCACCACAAGGCGCGAGCGGTACCTCACATGATGAGGGAGAGAGTGGAAATCGAGCTGGACAGGCTGCAACGCGAAGGCATCATCTCCCCAGTGGAATTCAGCGAGTGGGCCAGCCTGATTGTTCCAGTACTCAAAAGTGATGGCACGGTCAGGATTATAAAGTAACTATTAATTGTTTCTCGCTACAGGACCAATACCCGCTACTGAAGGCAGACGACCTATTTGCGACGCTGACAGGAGGCAAGACGTTCACCAAGCTCGACCTGACTTCGACCTAAATGACACAGGAGCTGGAGGAGTCTTCGAAGGGCCTCACCTGCATCAACACGCACAAGGGACTGTTCATCTACAACAGATGCCCTTTTGGAATTCGGTCGGCTGCAGCGATCTTCCAGAGAAACATGGAGAGCCTACTCAAGTCGGTACCACACACGGTGGTTTTTCAGGATGACATATTGGTCACGGGTCGGGACACCACCGAGCACCTACAAAACCTGGAGGAGGTCCTCCAGCGACTGGATCGCGTAGGGCTGCGGCTGAAGAGGTCGAAATGCGTCTTCATGGCAACAGAAGTGGAGTTTTTGGAGAGAAAGATTGCGGTGGACGGCATTCGGCCCACAGACACCAAGACAGAGGCTATCAGGAACACGCCCAGGCCACAGAATGTCATGGAGCTGCAGTCGTTCCTGGGACTCCTCAACTATTTTGGTTACTTCCTACCGGGGTTAAGCACCCTCTTAGAGCCCCTACATGTGTTATTGCGTAAAGGTGAGAACTGGGTATGGGGAAAAAACCAAGTAATTGCTTTTGAGAAAGCCAGAAACATTTTATGCTCCAACAAGCTGCTTGTATTGTATAACCCGTGTAAAAGACTTGTGCTAGCATGTGATGCATCGTCATATGGAGTCGGGTGTGTATTACAACAAGCTAATGTTGCGGGGAAGTTGTAACCTGTCGCCTATGCCTCCGAGCGTGTAGTGTCTCTGCGCCTTGTTACAAACTCACACGAGGCATGGATATATCAAACACGGTCACTCTGTGACCTTCACTTTATTCCCAGGACCAAGGAGTCCTGACCCTGTGTGGGACCTCCCCTTTTATACCTGGAAACCCAGGTGAGGAGTGTCTCCCGCAAGTTCACCCCCCTGTGGTCAGGGTGTGCATTTCTAGCGTACTGGTACAATGTGCATGAGTTACAGTTAGATAACTATTGTCATTGCAAGATGGTGAAATACATGACATCACCTCCCCCCTTAAGTCTTTTTGTTTCAGAGGTTAAGTCTATCGGGTGGTCGACGCTCTCTCGTGGAGCGCCGCAGTTGTGGCTCTGGTGGCTGAGCCTCAGCACGTGTCTCTGTCACTTGAGGTGATTCCGGCCTGTCCGGGCTGGCCGCAGGGACTGTGCATGCTGTGGATTGTCCTCGTTGCTCGTCCACTGGCAGTGGTGTGGGTGCCATCTCATGCTCTTCTTCAGGTTCCTCCGTGTCGATGCTGAACCTTGTCTTTACTTGGTCCAAGTGTTTGCGGCATATCTGCCCATTGTTGAGTCTGACCACCATGACCCTGTTCCCTTCTTTGCCAATTACGGTGCCCTCAAGCCACTTGGGTCCCAATGCATGGTTAAGAACAAATACCGGGTCATCTATTTCTCTACACCCTCGCCCTTGAGCCTTGATCATGGAGCTCGGTTTGGGACTGGCGCTTGCCCTCAACAATGTCTGCCAGGTCTGGGTGAATAAGGGACAGCCAGGTCTTGAGCGTGCGTTTCATGAGGAGTTCCGCTGGCGGGACTCCCGTGAGCGAGTGCGGCCGGGACCTGTTGGCCAGCAGGAGGCGCGATAGGCGGTACTGAAGGGCGGCTCATTGGATGCGTAGCATGCCCTGCTTTATGACTTGGACCGCCCGTTCCGCCTGGCCATTGGAAGTCGACTTAAACGGCGCTGTCCAGACGTGCTTGATCCCATTGCCCGACATAAACTCCTGGAATTTATGGCTGGTAAAACATGGGCCATTGTCGCTGACCAGGATGTCCGGCAAGCCATGGGTCGTGAAAACCATACACAGACTCTCCACAGTGATGGATGTCGTGCACGAGCTCAATATGATGCACTCGATCCACTTCGAGTATGCATCGACAATGATCAGTAACATTTTCCCATGAACGGGCCCGCACAGTCTACGTGAATGCGTGACCATGGCCTGGTGGGCCAGGACCACGGGCTGAGTGGGGCCTCCCTGAGGTCATTGCCCAGCTGGGCACACGTCGTGCACCTGCGAACCCAGTGTTCCAGGTCTGAGTCAATCCCCGGCCACCATACATGTGACCGGGCAATGGCCTTCATTAACACGATGCCAGGGTGCTCACTGTGGAGTTCCCTGATGAACGCTTCCCTTCCTTTCTGGGGCATGACTACCCGGCTGCCACATAACAGGCAGTCGGCTTGGATGGAGAGCTCATCCACCCGTCTCTAAAGTCAAATCCTTAGACTTTATGAGCTTCCTGAAAATTCCGGCATGATTAATGTCCTCGATGAAAAGTCCCTTAACATCTCCCCCCTGCAGGCATCGGAGAACTTACAGAGACTGGCCAGACGCCGCAGGTCCGCCACAAAGTCCGAGACGTTTTGACACTCCCGACGCCGGTGAGAGTAGAACCGGTGCCGGGCCATGTGTACGTTACTTGCCGGCTTGAGATGCTCACTGATCAGCTGGCTGAGCTCTTCGAAGGACTTGTCCGCTGGCTTTTGGGATGCGAGCAGGTCTTTCATCAGCGCATACGTCTGTGGACCACAGCTGGTCAGTAGATGGGCCCTCCGCTTGTCAGCCGCTGTCTCTTCCAGCCAGTCCTTTGTGACAAAGCTCTGCTGGAGTCTTTCCACAAAGTCGTCCCAATCCTCACCCACACAGTAACATTCCTCTGTGCCACCGGTGGCCATCCTCGTGGTTCGGTGATTCCCGTTTCTCGTCGCCATATGTTGTGTCTCTGCACCTTGTTACAAACTCACACGAGGCATGGATATATCAGACACGGTCACTCTGTGACCTTCACTTTATTCCCAGGACCAAGGAGTACTGACCCTGGGTGGGACCTCCCCTTTTATACCTGGAAACCCAGGTGAGGAGTGTCTCCCGCAAGCTCACCCTCTGTGGTCAGGGTGTGCATTTCAAGGGTACAGGTACAGTGTGCATGAGTTACAGTTACATAATTATTGTCACTGCAAGATGGTGAAATACATGACAGAGAGGGCCTACAGCATGATTGAGAAAGAGGCATTAGCATGTGTGTTCGGGGTAAAGAAAATGCATCAGTACCTGTTTGACCTCAAATTTGAGCTAGAAACCGATCACAAGCCCCTCATATCGCTGTTCGCTGAAAACAAGGGGATAAATACTAATGCCTCAGCCCGCATACAAAGGTGGGCACTCGCGCTATCAGCGTATAACTAGACCATCCGCCACAGGCCAGGCACCGAGAACTGTGCGGATGCTCTCAGTCGGCTACCATTGCCCACCACGGGGGTGGAAATGGCGCAGCCTGCAAACTTGTTGATGGTGGCGCAGCCCGCAGAGTTGTTGATGGTCATGGAAGCGTTTGAAAATGATAAATCACCTGTCACGGCCCGCCAGATTAGGACTTGGACCAGCCAAGATCCTCTGCTGTCCCTAGTAAAAATCTATGTACTGCATGGGAGCTGGGCCAGCATCCACATTGAAATGCAAGAGCTAATCAAGCCGTTCCAGCGGCGAAAGGACGAGCTGTCCATTCAGGCAGACTGCCTGTTGTGGGGTAACCGCGTAGTGCTACCAAAAAAGGGCAGGGAGACGTTCATCTCGGATCTCCACAGCACACACCCGGGTACAGTAATGATGAAAGCGATAGCCAGATCCCACGTGTGGTGGCCCGGTATCGACTCTGACTTAGAGTCCTGTGTACGGCAATGCAGCGTATGTGCTCAGTTGAGCAACGCGCCCAGAGAGGCACCACTAAGTTTGTGGTCCTGGCCCTCCAGACCATGGTCGAGGATCCATGTCGACTATGCGGGCCCGTTTCTCGGTAAAATGTTCCTGGTGATGGGTGGATGCTTTTTCAAAATGGATTGAATGTGAAATAATGTCGGGAAGCACCGCCACCGCCACCATTGAAAGCCTGAGGGCCATGTTTGCCACCCACAGCCTGCCTGACATACTGGTCAGTGACAACGGGCCATGTTTCACCAGTGCCGAATTTAAAGAATTCATGACCCGCAATGGGATCAAACATGTCACCTCGGCCCCGTTTAAACCAGCCTCCAATGGGCAGGCAGAGCGGGCAGTACAAACAATCAATCAGAGCCTTAAATGAGTCACAGCAGGCTCACTCCAAACCCGCCTATCCCGAGTACTGCTCAGCTACCGCACGAGACCCCACTCACTCACAGGGGTGCTCCCGGCTGAGCTACTCATGAAAAGGACACTTAAAACCAGACTCTCGCTGGTCCACACCAACCTGCATGATCAGGTAGAGAGCAGGCAGCAGCAACAAAATGTAAACGATGGTCGCGCCACTGTGTCACAGGAAATTGATCTGAATGACCCTGTGTATGTGCTAAACTATGGACATGGTCCCAAGTGGATCGCGGGCACGGTGATAGCTAAAGAAGGGAGTAGAGTGTTTGTAGTCAAACTAGACAATGGACAAATTTGCAGAAAGCACCTGGACCAAACGAGGCTGCGGTTCACAGACTGCCCTGAACAACCCACAGCAGACACCACCTTTTTCGAGCCCACAACACACACCCAAAGGATCAACGACACCACGCCGGACCAGGAAATCGAACCCATCACGCCCAACAGCCCAGCAAGGCCAGGCTCACCTAGTAGCCCTGCAGGGCCAACAACACGCCAGCCCAGCGAGGGCACAGCCAACACACCAGAACAGACATTTGTACCGAGGCGGTCCACCAGGGAAAGAAAGGCTCCCGACCGCCTCACAATATAAATAGTTTTCACTTTGACTTTGGTGGGGTGGGGGAGTGATGTTGTGTATCTGTAAAGCATGCACTTCCATGTTCTGCCACCAGGGAGCGCATCCCCTGAAGTCCTAAGGGATCCCAGCATCCCTTGGGAGCACTGTATATAAGCCGGCCCCTAAGGCCTGTTCCTCACTCTGGAGTGTCTTATTAAAGACTGAGGTCACTGTTACTTTAACCTCCCTGTGTGCAGTCTCATCTGTGTTAGGAACACAACAGAGATCACTCTATATTTCCAGCAGAAATGATATGAAATCAGTCAACACATGCCTTCTTGTCCCGTGCAGTTGGAATCCTCATTCCCTATTTCCTGCTTTGCGAAATTTACAGCACGGAAAGAGGCCATTCAGCCCATCGTGTCCGCACTGGAAAGGGTTTCTGCCTCTGCCACTCTTTCAGGGAGTGAAATTTCCCCTCAAATTCCCTCTAAACCTCCTACCAATTACTTTAAATCTATGTCCCCTGATTGTTAACCCCTCTGCTAAGGGAAATAGGTCCTTCCCATCCGCTCCATCCAGGCCCCTCATAATTTTATACACCTCAATTAAATCTCCCCTCAGCCTCCTTGTTCCAAAGAAAACAAACCCAGCCTATCCAATCTTTCCTTGTAGCTAAAATTCTCCAGTCCTGGCAACATCCTCATAAATCTCCCCTGTACCCTCTCCAGTGCAATCACATCTTTCCTGTAATGTGACCAGAACTGCACGCAGTACTCTAGCTGTGGCCTAACTAGTGGTTTATACAGTTCAAGCATAATCTCCCTGCTCTTGTATTCTATGCCTCGGCTAATAAAGGAAAGTATCCCGTATGCCTTCTTAACCACCTTATCCACCTGGCCTGCTACCTTTGGGGATCTGTGGACCTGCACTCCAAGGTCATAGAATCATGGACATTTACAGCACAGAAGGAGGCCATTCGACCCATCGCATCTGCCGGAAATGTAAACGTTATCCATCGTCTCTGAAAGCGCGGAGTCACGCTGGTACAGGCTCCCACAGGCCCTCGAGTGCCATGGCCAATCACTGGTCTTCGTGTGTGAACCCAGAGACAAAAGAGGGGATTCTAACTCCCTGCAACCGAGCGGTCAATAACCAAGGGGCGCAGATTTAAAGTAATTGGGGGGAGGTTTAGAGGGGATTTGAGGGGAAATGTTTTCACCCAGAGGGTGGTGGGGGTCTGGAACTCACTGCCTGAAAGGGTGGTAGAGGCAGAAACCCTCACCACATTTAAACAGTACCTGGATGTGCACTTGAAGTGCCGTAACCTACAGGGCTACAGACCCAGAGCTGGAAAGTGGGATTAGGCTGGGTAGCTCTTTGTCGGCCGGCGCGGACACGATGGGCCGAATGGCCTCCTTCTGTGCTGTAAATTTCTCTGATTCTTGATTCTAAATTCCACATCTCCCATTTGCTTTCCACCCAGAGGTTAAAATCCCATCACCCAACATTCACACACGTACAATTGTGGACAGGTTGAGTCAGGTGGATGCCTTGTAATTATATGTAAAATCTGTGGCCATACAGGAAACACAGAGAGTTACCATTCCGGTACAGCAAGCAATAAGGAAGGGAAATGGCATGTTGGCCTTTATTGCAAGGGGCTTGGAGTATAAGGGTAAGGAAGTCTTGCTACAACTGTACAGGACCCTGGTGAGACCACACCTGGAGTACTGTGCACAGTTTGGGTCTCCATATCTAAGGAAGGATATACTTGCCTTGGAGGCAGTGCAACGAAGGTTCACCAGATTGATTCCTGGGATAGAGGGTTGTCCTATGATGAGAGATTGTGTAGAATGGGCCTATACTGGAGTTTAGAAGAATGAGAGGTGATCTCATAGAAACATAGAAACATAGAAAATAGGTGCAGGAGTAGGCCATTCGGCCCTTCTAGCCTGCACCGCCATTCAATGAGTTCATGGCTGAACATGCAACTTCAGTACCCCATTCCTGCTTTCTCACCATACCCCTTGATTCCCCTAGTAGTAAGGACTTCATCTAACTCCTTTTTGAATATATTTAGTGAATTGGCCTCAACAACTTTCTGTGGTAGAGAATTCCACAGGTTCACCATTCTCTGGGTGAAGAAATTCCTCCTCATCTCGGTCCTAAATGGCTTCCCCCTTATCCTTAGACTGTGTCCCCTGGTTCTGGACTTCCCCAACATTGGGAACATTCTTCCTGCATCTAACCTGTCTAACCCCGTCAGAATTTTAAACGTTTCTATGAGGTCCCCTCTCATTCTTCTGAACTCCAGTGAATACAAGCCCAGTTGATCCAGTCTTTCTTGATAGGTCAGTCCCGCCATCCCGGGAATCAGTCTGGTGAACCTTCGCTGCACTCCCTCAATAGCAAGAATGTCCTTCCTCAGGTTAGGAGACCAAAACTGTACACAATACTCCAGGTGTCGCCTCACCAAGGCCCTGTACAATTGTAGCAACACCTCCCTGCCCTTGTACTCAAATCCCCTCGCTATGAAGGCCAACATGCCATTTGCTTTCTTAACCGCCTGCTGTACCTGCATGCCAACCTTCAATGACTGATGTACCATGACACCCAGGTCTCTTTGCACCTGCCCTTTTCCTAATCTGTCACCATTCAGATAATAGTCTGTCTCTCTGTTTTTACCACCAAAGTGGATAACCTCACATTTATCCACATTATACTTCATCTGCCATGCATTTGCCCACTCACCTAACCTATCCAAGTCGCTCTGCAGCCTCATAGAATCCTCCTTGCAGCTCACACTGCCACCCAACTTAGTGTCATCCGCAAATTTGGAGATACTACATTTAATCCCCTCATCTAAATCATTAATGTACAGTGTAAACAGCTGGGGCCCCAGCACAGAACCTTGCGGTACCCCACTAGTCACTGCCTGCCATTCTGAAAAGTCTCCATTTACTCCTACTCTTTGCTTCCTGTCTGACAACCAGTTCTCAATCCATGTCAGCACACTACCCCCAATCCCATGTGCTTTAACTTTGCACATTAATCTCTTGTGTGGGACCTTGTCGAAAGCCTTCTGAAAGTCCAAATATACCACATCAACTGGTTCTCCCTTGTCCACTCTACTGGAAACATCCTCAAAAAATTCCAGAAGATTTGTCAAGCATGATTTCCCTTTCACAAATCCATGCTGACTTGGACCTATCATATTACCTCTTTCCAAATGCACTGCGATGACATCCTTAATAATTGATTCCATCATTTTACCCACTACCGATGTCAGGCTGACCGGTCTGTAATTCCCTGTTTTCTCTCTCCCTCCTTTTTTAAAAAGTGGGGTTACATTGGCTACCCTCCACTCGATAGGAACTGATCCAGAGTCAATGGAATGTTGGAAAATGACTGTCAATGCATCCACTATTTCCAAGGCCACCTCCTTAAGTACTCTGGGATGCAGTCCATCAGGCCCTGGGGATTTATCGGCCTTCAATCCCATCAATTTCCCCAACACAATTTCCCCTACTAATAAGGATTTCCCTCAGTTCCTCCTCCTTACTAGACCCTCCGACCCCTTTTATATCCGGAAGGTTGTTTGTGTCCTCCTCAGTGAATACCGAACCAAAGTACTTGTTCAATTGGTCCGCCATTTCTTTGTTCCCCGTTATGACTTCCCCTGATTCTGACTGCAGGGGACCGACGTTTGTCTCATTGAAACAGATAAGATTCTGAGGCGGATTGACAGGGTAGATGCAGGGAGGATGTTTCCCCCGGGCTGGGGAGTCTAGAACCAGGGGTCACAGTCTCAGGATAAGGGGTCGGCCGTTTAGGACTGAGATGAGGAGGAATTTCTTCACTCAGAGGGTGGTGAATCTTTGGAATTCTCTGCCCCAGAGGGCTGTGGATGCTCAGTCGTTGAGTATATTCAAGGCTGAGATCGATAGATTTTTGGACTGTAGGGGAGTCAAGGGATATGGGGATCGGGCGGGAAAGTGGAGTTGAGGTCGAAGATCAGCCGTGATCGTATTGAATGACAGAGCAGGCTCGAGGGGCCGAATGGCCGACTCCTGCTCCTAATTCTTATGTTCGATGTACCAGCAGGGATTACTTGAGACCAGTCTGGAGAGAGAACCTTTGCTGATTTTTCCAATGCTCTCCCCTCCTCAAGCAATAGTAGCACATGTACCTCTGCCTCTCCTGAGATCAACAAACTTAGAGCAGGAATTGAACCTGGGGTCGTCCTGTCCTCCTTGGTTTAACGCGACACTGAAAAACGCTCTTTCTTGTGGACCACTGGCAGAGACCTTCAACAATCTGTAAGAAAGAATCAATCACCGTTTGTGATGTTTTTAAGTGTTTAGATATCTAACCTCATAACTGAGTACGTTTCCAATCAGAGTGTCTGCAACATGAAGTATGCAAACTCCGAAAGTCAATATGTTGAGTGGGTGCACCAGCGATTTTACAGTGCTGTAATTGGTAATCACAGTGTCCGTATTGATTATTAAAAAAATATAACAATGCACTGAGATATGCCAGACATTTGGAGTGTTGTAAGTCTTTCATTAGCTTAATAAAACCCAATCTTGTTCTGCAGTTACACCATGGAACCAGAGCAGAGGTCAGCTTTCAGTTGTGAGAACCTGTAAGCTGCCAGCCGTGGCTCAGTGCGCAGCTCTCTCGCTCTCGCTGACAATCATAAAGTTGTGGGTTCAAGTCCCACTCCAGAGACCCGAGCACAAAAATCTGTCACTCCAGTGCAGTACTGAGGGAGCTCCGCACTGTCGGAGGGGCAGTACTGAGGGAGCGTCGCACTGTCGGAGGGGCAGTACTGAGGGAGTGCTGCACTGTTGGAGGGGCAGTACTGAGGGAGCGCCGCACTGTTGGAGGGGCAGTACTGAGGGAGTGCTGCACTGTCGGGGGGGCAGTACTGAGGGAGTCCCGCACTGTCGGAGGGGCAGTACTGAGGGAGTGATGCACTGTCGGAGGGGCAGTACTGAGGGAGTGCCACACTGTCGGAGGGGCAGTACTGAGGGAGTGCTGCATTGTCGGAGGGGCGTTACTGTGGGAGCGCTGCACTGTCGGAGGGGCAGTGCTGAGGGAGTGCTGCACTGTCGGAGGGGCAATACTGAGGGAGTGCTGCACTGTCGACGGGGCAGTACTGAGGGAGTGCTGCACTGTCGACGGGGCAGTACTGAGGGAGTGCTGCACTGTCGGAGGGGCAGTACTGAGGGAGTGCTGCACTGTCGACGGGGCAGTATTGAAGGAGTGTTGCATTGTCGGAGGGGCAGTACTGAGGGAGTGCTGCACTGTCGGAGGGGCAGTACTGAGGGAGTGCCGCACTGTCGGAGGGGCAGTACAGAGGGAGTGCCGCACTGTCGGAGGGGCAGTACTGAGGGACGCCCCACTGTTGGAGGTGCCCTCTCAAGTGGATGGAAATGATCTCACGGCACTAAAGAAAGACATGGGGGGAGAGACTGTCGCTGTCATTCTCGGCGTTTTTCTCGGCGGTACGGCTGTTTTGTGGGAGAGAAACCGCCCGGTGAAAGTTTCCCCCTTACTTTGTGAATGGTACGGCCCAAATCTGGAAACTCCTGCCGGGAGCAAACCGCTGGCCTGCACCGCCGAGAGAATCGCCGGGGCGTAAGTTTGGCCTTAACGGGAGTCCGTCCAGATCGCCGAGGGAACCGCCCAGTGAAAGCTGCTTAAACCGGGCCGTCGGTGAGAACTCTGCAAAGGATGCTAAGTTAAAGGTTCTTTATTTATTTTTTAAATTGTAAAATGGCGATTAGGTGTAAAACTATCTTGGGAATGTTTTTTTAACTTTTTATTTTTTTAGTGAAATGTTTTTTTAAGTTATCCCCCTCCCCAGGCCCAACCGCAGCCTCAGACTAAATTTCTTTTTTAATTTTAAGAACCGCCCGTTTCACCTCGTTTCGCCTGTAACCGCCGAGAATCCTGGTGCAAGATCCATTTTCTCGCCGGGCGATATTTTTTACCTTTATTATGGAAATTGTCGCCGGCGTTAGTTGCCGAATGTTAGCGGTGTTTCTGGCCGGCAATCGGGCGGCGAGAGGCTTTAGGGAAAGTCTAGCCCCCTTGCATTTATATAGCGCCTTTCACGACCACCAGACGTCTCAAAGTGCTTTACAGCCAATGAAGTACTTTTGGAGTGTAGTCACTGTTGTAATGTGGGAAACACGGCAGCCAATTTGCGCACAGCAAGCTCCCACACACAGCAATGTGATACTGACCAGATAATCTGAAGAAGAGCTGAGGAGTTCTCCCCAGTGCCCTGGCCAGCATTTATCCCTCAAACAACACCTAACCCCCCCCACCCCAACAGATTATTTGGTCATTTATTTCATTCCTAGTTTGTGGGAGCTTGCTGTGCAAACATTGGCTGTCACATTTCCTACATGACAGCAGTGAGTATACTTCAAAGGTACTTCTTAGGCTGCCAAGCGCTTTGGGACATGAAAGGCATTGTTTAAATGCGAGTCTTTGTTAATCTTATATATTAACACTAGTGCGTGCTCCCAGGATTCCAAAGTTACTGTGCCTGTAGGTGGCGCAGTAAACATAACATTACAAAACTAATCGGTTACAATGAGGCAGCATGTAACGTTATGTGACATCACCCCACCTCCAAAAAGGAGTCTCAGTAATGTCTCGATGTGTATGCCAACCAAACATTCCTGCTTACGGTGCCTGGATAATGAGCCAGGCCAACACAGCCGAAGATGTAGCAATCTGAGCAGTCATGAATTGTGGTAATTGAAATGACAGAGTTTATTCAGCGGCCAGAATCAGTAAATCAGGAAGGAGGATCAGCGGAAAAGAACTGAAGTGCGAAGTGAAGGGAACCTGATCGTGGAGTCAGGCGCCTTTGTGCTGATCGGAACAGGAGACCATTCCACCCCTCGAGCCTGTTCCGCCATTCAATTAGATCGCGGCTGATCTGCGACCTAACTCCATCTACCCGCCTTGGTTCCGTGACCCCGAATAAAAAATCCATCCAGTTCAGTTTTGAAATTTTCATTGACCCCCCAGCCTCAACACCTTTTTACGGGAGAGACTTCCAGATTTCTGCCACCCTTTGGGGCCAAAGTTCAGCCTCCCGAAAAGGCCTCTTACTGTCGGAGAGCAGCGGCCACACCGCGGTGTCCAATAACTGCTGACGGTTCTTCCGGCGGTCCCCACTTCTGCCCCCGCTAATGCCGGCACGTCATCAAAGCGCACACCGCCAATCTCCCGCACCTCCAGCCAAATTCTGCTCGAGAAACCTTTGATCCGCCGACAGGATTTTCTGTCGGTGCACCTTGCTTTCAGTGTGCGGGACTTGGCTGCACGGCGGCCGTTAAAGGGGAGGGCGCACTGCCGCTGCCGCCATGTTTGTTTTTGTCAGCCGACTGCTGAGCCGGGCCGACAATTATGTCCCTGGGTTCGGCCGGGCCGCCAGCGGACAGCCTGGAAACTCCCTCTTGGGTGTCAGGCCGCTGGTCCGGCCGGAACCCTCGCTGGGCCGAAGTTTGAAAATGGCGAAGGCTCTCCCCTTCAAGTGAAGGGGAACCATGGTGACACACTCGCGTCGTGACGTCATCACCGCTCCGCTGGTGACCAACAGCGGCGTTGACTCGGTCCCACCTCCATTTTCCGCCCCTCTCGCTGCCGATCCCCTGCTCACCATCCTACCTCGGCCCCCGCTATGGCCGACGTCAGGTCCGCCTGACAAAGAGCTGAATTTTGTTAAAGAGGTGACCTCATCCAACGTGGCGGGAAAAACCCTTTAAAAATGGTCGGTGCATCAGCTCTCCGGCGGGCCAGAAGGTCTACCCCGCTCCCTGACATCGCCGCGGAACGGCCTGGCTCTAACTTTAAGGCTCTCCCCCCTTTTTTTGGTCTCTCCCCACCAGAGGAAATAATTTCTTTCAATCTACCCCATCCACTTCTTTAATCATCTGAATCTCCTCAAGTAAATCACCCCATAATCTTCTCTACTCAAGGGAATTCAAGCGTTGTTGGGTAAGAATATCTCCTGATTCGCTGACACACAGACAACAACAAAACTTGCATTTATATAGCGCCTTTATTGTAGTGAAACATCCCAAGGTGCTTCACAGGAGTATTATCAGATTAAAAATTTGACACCGAGCCGCATAAGGAGAAATTACGGCAGGTGACCAAAAGCTTGGTCACAGAGGTTGGTTTTAAGGAGCGTCTTGAAGGAGGAAAGAGAGGTAGAGAGGCGGAGAGGTTTAGGGAGGGAGTTCCAGAGCTTGGGGCCCAGGCAACAGAAGGCACGGCCACCGATGGTGGAGCGATTATAATCAGGGATGGTCAGGAGGGCAGAATTAGAGGAGCGCAGATATCTCGGGGGTGGGGATTGTGGGGCTGGAGGAGATTACAGAGATAGGGAGGGGCGAGGCCATGGAGGGATTTGAAAACAAGGATGAGAATTTTGAAATCGGGAAAAACAAAACCTGACATAAAGATGGACAAACTTTGAACAACATAACATTGACGGGGCCCAGGGATTATATGACGCATTATATGGCACCGCCACCTGCTGGTGGTTTTGAAGAAAGCAGTTTAACAAAGCAACAAAAAGACTAGTGGATCATGGGCATTGCAGTTCATGAATCGCAACTTGGAAACTTTTGTTCCACAAACTCAGGGTTGGATTATAAACATTTACCTCAGAGAGTGTGATAACCAAATGGGCCACCCAGTTATTTATTCAACACTTGCCCCGTTGTTTGGGAAAGTACAATTCTCTTTCAGAGCAAATTCAGGTCGATTCAATTTTTCAATCAGTGGAAACTGTAGCTTGAACTCCAGCCGGAATAAATTAATCCTAAAAAAGGAATTAAAGGCCTTGGATTGTTCGAGAGTCAGGGTGAGAAGGAGGAGGAACGCTCACAGCAAAAAAAAAACGATTAGAGAATCATTAGGAAGGAAAGATTTGTGGGAGCCCCACAGTGAGACCGCCAGAGAAAAGGGTCGGTCCGAGCATTCCCCGGGGTGCTAAGGGAAAGAATGATTGAAAAAAGGCCGTGAAATTGATACTTTTTGGGGTTTTTTTTGCGATTCTCCTTTATTTGAGGGGAATAGTTTATCGGGAATGTTTTTTGTGTTTTTTGACCCAATTTATTTTCGCTGCGGGGAAGCCTCTCATAGGGCGGTCCGAACCCAGCTCTTTGGCAACGGATATTCAGCTGCTACCCCGGCCTGGCACCCTGAGAGAGGTGTGTCACACCTCCCTTAGCACCCTGCCCCACTCTCACCGCCCAGCAAATTAATTTTTTGGCTGCCATCAGAAACTTTTCCTGGAGCAAAATTTACTGCCCCGTCGCCATTAGCGACCACTGAGAAACCTCCAACCGACAATCTTTTCTAATTTACAATTACTGGCAACGAACATAAGAACATAAGAAATAGGAGCAGGAGTAGGCCATACGGCATTTAATATGATCATGGCTGATCCGATCATGGACTCAGCTCCACTTCCCCGCCCGCTCCCATAACCCCTTATTCACCTTATCGGTTAAGAAACTGTCTATCTCTGTTTTATATTTATTCAATGACCCAGCCTCCACAGCTCCCTGAGGCAGCGAATTCCACAGATTGACAACCCTCTGAGACAAGAAATTCCACCTCATCTCAGTTTTAAATGGGCGGCCCCTTATTCTAAGATTATGCCCCCTAGTTCTAGTCTCCCCCATCAGTGGGAACAGCGCTCACTGTGGAAATGGTTACAACATATTAGGCAGCATATTAATTACTGCCTGGTTGGTCCTGTGTGGGGTGGTATCACCACATATTTACTGCCGATTATAGAATGTGTCTATTGCCATTCATGCAACATTTATGGTAATGACACCTCCTTCACTGCTCAATTCATTGTTAAACCCATCTTCCACAGAACAGCCCCGCTTACTGAAACATCAATTAAGGCAATAATTAGGGGCAGGTCTTAGTAAATCAATCAATATCACTACAAAGAACAGATTATCTGGTCATTATCACATTGCTGTGTGTGGGAGCTTGCTGTGCGCAAATTGGCTGCCGCGTTTCCCACATTACAACAGTGACCACACTCCAAAAAGTACTTCATTGGCTGTAAAGGCGTCCGATGGTCGTGAGAGGGCTGGGAAGGCTCAGTCGTTGAGTATATTCGAGGCTGAGATCGATAGATTTTTGGATATTAAGGGAATCGAGGGATATGAGGATCGGGCGGGAAAGTGGAGTTGAGGAATGGCGGAGCAGGCTCGAGGGGCCGAATGGCCGACTCCTGCTCCTAATTCTTATGTTCTTATATAAATGCAAGTCTTTCTTTCTTTCTGTCTCCTGGATAGACAATTGCTGGATATCATTTATTTACATCAATATGAATCTGCTGCGAGTCACACAGCGAAACCCATCACCACAATGGAATATACTTTTCATCCTATTTACTTTAAACAATGTGTGATCTTCAAAATGTAACAGTCATGATTAACACAATGTGACACCAGTCATGATTAACACAATCCGACGACATATATTTCGGAATTCAGGACCCCGAGGGTAAAGGAACAAGTATCCGATTGCAAAGAAAGGGAATAGCTGATATACATGGCAATAACAAAATAAACTTATTCAATTTTCTTCACGATTAAATAATATTTAAAACAGAAATATGACTTATACCTCATTAATTAATACTTGAATCAGAATCTGTGAAAGAAATGGATTATCAGGTGAATCAGCTACACTTTATTGGATCAACATTTTAATATTTATACCCAGAGCTGGTTTTAAACATAGTCACACGCCAGGGACTAGAAATTCCACAGTGTCCCGAACCTTTGAAAAGTAGGCACTAACGATTGTCTCCTGCCGGGAAATTTGGCTTTAGCGCTCCAGGACGGAAGTGGAGCGGTAAATCCAGCACTAACCACTCCTCTGAGGCGCTAAAGTCGGAGAGCACTGAATGATGTGGAGCACAATGGGTAACGGTATTAGAGACCTGCTTCCCTCGCTGAAAGGGACGGGCCAATGATGCTGCACAACTTACTGTCGCCAGGCCACCTGCGCGACTGCCAGTACACCCCAAACACTCTCAGAGAGCGGAGGGCTGGGACCTCACACAGCAATGGAGCATCAAAAACTTTCAGCCGGCACCAGACTGGTGCAAAGAATAAAGGTTGGCCGACCTGAAAACCACTGCCTTTAATTACCGCTCCCCCAGCGGCCAGTCGATGTGACAAAGCCGCCTCTGGCTGCCGTTGTTGACGCCCGGCGATACAGCCAGGGGCAGGGGGCAATTGCACATCCGGGCGGTAACGGGGCACAGTGCACTTTATAATGTCAGGATCTGCGAGGCACAGGAGGCCCAGGCGGTAAGCGATAGTGCCAGCGCTAAACCGACACTGAAGTTCGCGGGCGTCACTGCATTCACCACGCCCGGTCGCTAACCCCTCAGCGCCCCGTTACTGCCCCTCCCTCAGCGCCCCGTTACTGCCCCTCCCTCAGCGCCCCGTTAGTGCCCCTCCCTCAGCGCCCCGTTAGTGCCCCTCCCTCAGCGCCCCGTTACTGCCCCTCCCTCAGCGCCCCGTTACTGCCCCTCCCTCAGCGCCCCGTTACTGCCCCTCCCTCAGCGCCCCGTTAGTGCCCCTCCCTCAGCGCCCCGTTAGTGCCCCTCCCTCAGCGCCCCGTTAGTGCCCCTCCCTCAGCGCCCCGTTAGTGCCCCTCCCTCAGCGCCCCGTTACTGCCCCTCCCTCAGCGCCCCGTTACTGCCCCTCCCTCAGCACCCCGTTACTGCCCCTCCCTCAGCGCCCCGTTACTGCACCTCCCTCAGCGCCCCGTTACTGCCCCTCCCTCAGCGCCCTGTTACTGCCCCTCCCTCAGCACTCCATTACTGCCCCTCCCTCAGCGCCCCTCCCTCAGCGACCCTCCCTCAGCGACCCTCCCTCAGCACCCCTCCCTCAGCGCCCCTCCCTCAGCGCCCTGTTACCGCCCCTCCCTCAGCGCCCCTCTCTCAGCACCCCTCCCTCAGCGCCCCTCCCTCAGCACCCCTCCCTCAGCACCCCTCCCTCAGCACCCCTCCCTCAGCGCCCCGTTACTGCCCCTCCCTCAGCACCCCTCCCTCAGCGCCCCTCCCTCAGCGCCCCTCCCTCAGCACCCCTCCCTCAGCGCCCCGTTACTGCCCCTCCCTCAGCGCCCCTCCCTCAGCGCCCCTCCCTCAGCACCCCTCCCTCAGCACCCCTCCCTCAGCGCCCCTCCCTCAGCGCCCCTCCCTCAGCACCCCTCCCTCAGCGCCCCGTTACTGCCCCTCCCTCAGCGCCCCTCCCTCAGCGCCCCTCCCTCAGCGCCCCGTTACTGCCCCTCCCTCAGCGCCCCTCCCTCAGCACCCCTCCCTCAGCGCCCCTCCCTCAGCACCCCTCCCTCAGCGCCCCTCCCTCAGCACCCCTCCCTCAGCGCCCCGTTACCGCCCCTCCCTCAGGCGCCCCATTACCGCCCCTCCCTCAGCACCCCTCCCTCAGCACCCCTCCCTCAGCGCCCCTCCCTCAGCACCCCTCCCTCAGCGCCCCTCCCTCAGCGCCCCGTTACCGCCCCTTCCTCAGCGCCCCTCCCTCAGCGCCCCGTTACCGCCCCTCCCTCAGCATCCATCCCTCAGCGCCCCTCCCTCAGCACCCCTCCCTCAGCACACCTCCCTCAGCGCCCCTCCCTCAGCGCCCCGTTACTGCCCCTCCCTCAGGCGCCCCGTTACTGCCCCTCCCTCAGGCGCCCCGTTACTGTCCCTCCCTCAGCGCCCCGTTACTGCCCCTCCCTCAGCGCCCTGTTACCGCCCCTCCCTCAGCGCCCTGTTACCGCCCCTCCCTCAGCGCCCCGTTACCGCCCCTCAGCGCCCTGTTACTGCCCCTCCCTCAGCGCCCCGTTAGCGCCCCTCCCTCAGTGCCCCGTTAGCGCCCCTCCCTCAGCGCCCCTCCCTCAGGCGCTAACGAGAAGCACTACGCAGCTGAATTTCTCCCCCCAGGAGTGCACAACTCCTTCTCACGGCGTGCTATGATGATCCCTATGTGCTTCCACGTGCTGATCATGACCATTTGGATTAGTTAGATCTCCCTGAAAGTAGATCGATTTGAGGACAGGGTCTTCGCCGTGGTTCAGTGGGCAGCACCTTCAACTTTAAATCAGAAGGTTGTGGGCTCAAGTCCCACTCCAGAGACTGGAGCACAAAAATCTAGGCTGACACTCCCAGTGCAGTGCTGAGGGAGTGCTACACTGTCGGAGGGGCAGTGCTGAGGGAGTGCTGCACTGTTGGAGGGGCAGTACTGAGGGAGTGCTGCACTGTCAGAGGTGCCGTCTTTCGGATGAGATGTTAAACCGAGGCCCCGTCTGCTCTCTGAGGTGGATGTAAAAGATCCCATGGCACTATTTTGAAGAAGAACAGGGGAGTTAGCCCTGGTGTCCTGGTCAATATTTATCCCTCAATCAACATCATAAAACAGATTATCTGGTCATCATCACATTGCTGTGTGTGGGAGCTTGCTGTGTGCAGGTTGGTTGCCGCGTTTCCCACATTACAACAGTGACTACACTCCGAATAGTACTTCATTGGCTGTAACGCACTTTGGGACATCCGGTGGTTGTGAAAGATGCTAAAACAGCAATGTGATAATGACCAGACAATCTGTTTTTTTTAATGTTGATCGAGGGATAAATATTGGCCCCAGGGATAACTCCCCTGCTCTTCTTCAAAATAGTGCCATGGGATCTTTTACATCCACCTGAGAGAGCAGACAGGGCCTCAGTTTAATGTCTCATCCGAAAGACAGCACCTCCAACAGTGCGGCACTCTCTCAGCACTGCACTGGGAGTGTCAGCCTAGATTTTTGTGCTCAAGTCCCTGGAGTGGGACTTAGAACCCACAACCTTCTGATCCAGAGGCGAGAGTGCTGCTCACTGAGCCACGGCAATTGAGCCAAAATCCAGTGGACAATTGTACAGTTTACTCCACAGTCTGTAAACAACATTCCTGGATGACTTGTTGTCCGCAGATTTTACATTTGAGGTAATTTTTTTGGTTAAGCAGAAGCCTGCAACACAAATGAAGAATCGAGAGACTCAAGGTCGGCTTTTCATGAAACTTCTCTCAGAAGTTCAAAGCTCACAAAATGAAAGAAGTGTTGACGTCTGCAGTGAAGTACAAGCCTATTGATCACAACTGCATTTCAATGGCCGTGTTCCACCATGGGCCAACACCTCTCGCTGCAATGTGAATGTCTGTTCCTCTGTCGATCATCGCTGTCCATCAGTTTAGTAGCCCAGTCTCCAGCCCTATTCGCAACAACCACCTAATTTTAAGAGACCCATGGATAATAGAAAAATTACACATTGCATCTCAAAACCAGCGGCGGGGTGGGGGGGGGGGAGCTCCCTATCTCTGGAATCTCCCCCAACCCCACAACCCCCCGAGATATCTGAGCTCATCCAATTCTGGCCTCTTGAGCATCCCTGATTATAATCGCTCCACCATCGGTGGCCGTGCCTTCAGCTGCCTGGGCCCCAAGCTCTGGAATTATTTCCCGAAACCTCTCAGCCTCTTTCCCCCTTCAAGTCGGTCCTTAAAACCTATGGGCTGGATTTTCGGGGGGGGGTGGTTTGCGACCGGGTTATCGCTGCGTTTTGAAGCTCTGCAGCAAAAACCCAGTCGCTGAGCCCGGCCGCGATTCTCGGCTCCTTGTTTGCTCCGGACGTGGAACGGCTCGGATTGCGACAACGGCCGAGTTTTGGCACTCCCAACCCGTAGGCCGCGCCCCGAACACCGACAGGTGAAACCTCGCGGTGCAGCCCTGCCAGCTGCGGGAAGTTGGAAAACCTGCAAAAACAGTAAGTTAAAGTTTTTATTTTAAAATTATTTTGCAGCGATTTGTTAGCTAAGGGTTTTGGCAATGTTGTTTGAATGTTTTTTAGAATTTCCCCCCCCCTCCCCTCCCAAGGCCTCTCAGGCAGTGCCCCCGGCCCCGCACTAAAGCTGGCGAGGATCGCGAGTGATAGCACAATGCCTCCCTTACCTCCCGGCACAGGCCCCAAAGGCCGAAGGTTAGGCCTAAAATCGTTAGCACAGCGAAAACGTTAATGTTTCCGCAGCGCCTCTGTTTTCGCCCCGAAATGGAGAAACCCGAAAATCCGGCCCGATTGTCGTTGACCAAAATTGCTCCTTGTGGTTCGGTGTCAAGTTATGTTTTATTAGGCTGCAGTGAAGCACCTTGGGACGTAACCATTGTCACAGTTTGGGATCCATTCACCTTTCACCCACAGAAAATACAAAGACATATTATTGTGTATTCTGAGCAAAAAGCTGCTTCAAAAGGTGTTAGCATTTAGGGACAATCTGAGGCAACTGGAAGCTATTTAAATGCAAAGATACAGATGTTTTACACAGACCCCAAACAACAGCCAAAGTATTAACAATTTCTGGCCATTCAGGAAGACATTGAGAGCTTGAGTGTTGACAGATTCTTTTGATCTCAGATAGACTTTGAAGAACGGAGTTTGAATATTGGGAACCAGATATCAAAAAAAATCAGTCAAAGCAGAACAAAGACTGTGAAGGGGAGAGTTACATAAGAATTAGGAGCAGGAGTCGGCCATTCGGCCCCTCGAGCCTGCTCCGCCATTCAATAAGATCATGACTGATCATCGACCTCAACTCCACTTTCCCGCCCGATCCCCATATCCCTCGATTCCCTTAATATCCAAAAATCTATCAATCTCAGCCTTGAATATACTCAAAGACTGGGCCTCCACAGCCCTCTGGGGCAGAGAATTCCAAAGATTCACCACCCTCTGAGTGAAGAAATTTCTCCTCATCTCAGTCCTAAATGGCCGACCCCTTATCCTGAGACTGTGACCCCTGGTTCTAGACTCCCCAGCCCGGGGGGAAACATCCTCCCTGCATCTACCCTGTCAATCCCTGTAAGAATGTTGTTTGTTTCTACGGCCCCAAGTTTCCACACGCTACAAAACGGGTGCCCCTCCGAGCTGGGCGCCCGTTTTTCACGCCGAAAACGGCGCCTGAAAAGAACCGCGCGATTCTGGAGCGCCCTGCAGCTCCATGGCAGCTTGGCGCGGTGCCCAGGGGGGCGGAGCCTACACTCGCGCCGATTTTGTAAGTGGGAGGGGGCGGGTACCATTTAAATTAGTTTTTTTCGTGCCAGCAACCCTGCGCATGCGCGTTGGAGCGTTCGCGCACGCGCAGTGTGAAGGAAACATTGGCACTCGGCCATTTTTGTAGTTCTTTGTAGCTGTTTAATTTTTGAACATTTTTTAAGAAAAGCACATTGCCCTTCCATGATCAGCCCCCCCCCCCTGCCGCCGTCGGGAACGGCTGCTCAACTTCTGAGGCTTCCTGCAGCATTCTCCCTGGCTGAAGCACTTTCACACAGGTAGGAAGATGGTTTATTTAATCTTTTCTTTGCTTATAAATGTTTATTCAGGTTGGATTTATTTGTATAATATTTTTATCAGTATAAATAAGGATTTATTGTAGAATTTAATGACTTCCCTTCCCCCACCTCCCCCCCTCCACCTCGTTCTGGACGCCTCATTTGTAACCTGCATCTGATTTTTTAATGTGTAGACAAGGTTTTTTCAGTTCTACAAAAATCTTCACTTGCTCCATTCTAACTTAGTTTGGAATACGTTTTCACTGTGGAAACTTTCAAATCAGGCGTCAGTGGCCGGACACGCCCCCTTTTGAAGAAAAAATTCTGTTCCAAAGTGAAACTGTTCTAACTGACTAGAACTGCAGAAAAAAAAATGTGGAGAATTGCGATTTCTAAGATAGTCCGTTCTCCACCAGTTGCTCCTAAAAATCAGGAGCAAATCATGTGGAAACTTGGGGCCATAAAGAGCTAAACATAGAAACATAGAAACTAGGTGCAGGAGTAGGCCATTCAGCCCTTCTAGCCTGCACCGCCATTCAATGAGTTCATGGCTGAACATGCAACTTCAGTACCCCCTTCCTGCTTTCTCGCCATACCCCTTGATCCCCCGAGTAGTAAGGACTACATCTAAGGGCAAGGGGTGGAGATTGTTCTTTGATATTAAGTGAGACAATGCATGAAGCGGATGTGTTCTCCCTTTGTTCAGTACCGCTGGTATCGAGTGGTTCGCATTGGTCTCGCTGCTCGGTGCGTTTTACTGACTGCGCAATAAAGCCGATTAGGATTCGGACTAAACTCCGCCTACACCCCCATTAACTCAGCTCGCCTTTGCAGAGTTTGAAGACGTACAGGTGCTTCAAGTAAAACACATAGGTGCGCTCCAGAACACAAGGGAAGCTGGATAGTAACACGCTCAGATCTCGCTACTGTGTCAGCTGTGGCTCTGTGGGTCGCATCCTCGTCTCGGAGTCAGAAGGTTGTGAGTTCATATTCCATGATGAATCTAGGCTGGCACTCCCAGTGCAGTACTGAGGGAGCGCCGCACTGTCGGAGGGGCAGTACTGAGGGAGCGCCGCACTGTCGGAGGGGCAGTACTGAGGGAGTGCTGCACTGTCGGAGGGGCCGTCTTTCAGATGAGACGTTAAACTGAGGCCCTGTCTGCTCTCTCAGGTCACTGTTGTAATGTGGGAAGCGCAGCAGCCAATTTACGCACAGCAAGCTCCCACACACAGCAATGTGATGATGACCTGATAACCTGTTTTAGTGATGTTGATTGAGGGATAAATATTGGCCCTAGGACACCAGGGATAACTCCCCTGCTCTTCTTCAAAATAGTGCCGTGGGATCTTTTACTTACACGTAGGGGGCCGATGGGGCCTTGGTTTAACGTCTCACCCGAAAGACGGCACCTCCGACAGTGCAGCACTCCCTGAGCACTGCACTGGAGGGTCAGCCTAGATTTATGTGCTCAAGTCCCTGGAGTGGAATAGGGATAAAGAAGAGGTCCTTTACTTTTAAAATGTAAAACCGACTAATTCTGTTGTTGACCTGATCTCTCTTTAATTTTGCTCGGGCTGCCATTGCATAATTAGCACTCAGAGAAAGCACACAATCACCCCATTTGTCCAGTGCCGAGACGCAATGAGCTCTGATTAAAAATAGGACTTTGCTGCTGGAAAACACCGAGGGTAGGAATTTCATCGTGCAATTTACAAAAGCCTCGGGCTGTATTTATAGCGAGCAGCTTCCTTAAACAAAGCCCGGCCTCTACTTAAATAAAGACTTCTGCTATTTTGGATAAAAAATGCAGATCATACGCTTTATACTGGCAATTATTTGTGAATGCTTTGAATAATGAGCTCTCTCTCGTCTGATTTGTATCCTTTCATCTCTTAACATTTTAAAAGCCGGTGCTCATTTGCAACAGCTCAGTCACCATAGCAACAAGATCTGCTCTATCCATTCGCATCTACTTGAGCAGGATAATGCCTGAGTGCCCTTACGTTTTTTAGCATCAAGCTACAACAAGTGACAGACCGCGTGTGATAACTAAACCTTCTGGTCATCAGACAAGTGCTAAGAGCAAAATTTTCTTTAAAAATTAGGTACGTTGTGGGTTCAAGTCCCACTCCAGGGACTTGAACACATCAGAGGCAGTCCCTCGAAATTGAGGAAACATAGAAACATAGAAAATAGGTGCAGGAGTAGGCCATTCAGCCCTTCTAGCCTGCACCGTCATTCAATGAGTTCATGGCTGAACATGCAACTTCAGTACCCCCTTCCTGCTTTCTCGCCATACCCCTTGATCCCCCGAGTAGTAAGGACTTCATCTAACTCCCTTTTGAATATATTTAGTGAATTGGCCTCAACAACTTTCTGTGGTAGAGAATTCCACAGGTTCACCACTCTCTGGGTGAAGAAGTTTCTCCTCATCTCGGTCCTAAATGGCTTACACCTTATTCTTAGACTGTGACTCCTGGTTCTGGACTTCCCCAACATTGGGAACATTCTTCCTGCATCTAACCTGTCTAAACCCGTCAGAATTTTAAACGTTTCTATGAGGTCCCCTCTCATTCTTCTGAACTCCAGTGAATACAAGCCCAGTTGATCCAGTCTTTCTTGATAGGTCAGTCCCGCCATCCCGGGAATCAGTCTGGTGAATCTTCGCTGCACTCCCTCAATAGCAAGAATGTCCTTCCTCAAGTTAGGAGACCAAAACTGTACACAATACTCCAGGTGTGGCCTCACCAAGGCCCTGTACAACTGTAGCAACACCTCCCTGCCCCTGTACTCAAATCCCCTCGCTATGAAGGCCAACATGCCATTTGCTTTCTTAACCGCCTGCTGTACCTGCATGCCAACCTTCAATGACTGATGTACCATGACACCCAGGTCTCGTTGCACCTCTCCTTTTCCTAATCTGTCACCATTCAGATAATAGTCTGTCTCTCTGTTTTAACCTCACATTTATCCACATTATACTTCATCTGCCATGCATTTGCCCACTCACCTAACCTATCCAAGTCACTCTGCAGCCTCATAGCATTCTCCTCGCAGCTCACACTGCCACCCAACTTAGTGTCATCCGCAAATTTGGAGATACTACATTTAATCATCTCGTCTAAATCATTAATGTACAATGTAAACAGCTGGGGCCCCAGCAAAGAACCTTGCAGTACCCCACTAGTCACTGCCTGCCATTCCGAAAAGTACCCATTTACTCCTACTCTTTGCTTCCTGTCTGACAACCAGTTCTCAATCCACGTCAGCACACTACCCCCAATCCCATGTGCTTTAACTTTGCACATTAATCTCTTGTGTGGGACCTTGTCGAAAGCCTTCTGAAAGTCCAAATATACCACATCAACTGGTTCTCCCTTGTCCACTTTACTGGAAACATCCTCAAAAAATTCCAGAAGGTTTGTCAAGCACGATTTCCCTTTCACAAATCCATGCTGACTTGGACCTATCATGTCACCATTTTCCAAATGCACTGCTATGACATCCTTAATAATTGATTCCATCATTTTACCCACTACTGAGGTCAGGCTGACTGGTCTATAATTCCCTGTTTTCTCTCTCCCTCATTTTTTAAAAAGTGGGGTTACATTGGCTACCCTCCACTCGATAGGAACTGATCCAGAGTCAATGGAATGTTGAAAAATGACTGTCAATGCATCCACTATTTCCAAGGCCACCTCCTTAAGTACTCTGGGATGCAGTCCATCAGGCCCTGGGGATTTATCGGCCTTCAATCCCATCAATTTCCCCAACACAATTTCCCGACTAATAAAGATTTCCCTCAGTTCCTCCTCCTTACTAGACCCTCTGACCCCTTCCACTTGCTTCCACTCTAAAAGTGAGTTTTCAGGTGACTGAACAGTCCAATACGGGAATTACAGTCTCTGTCACAGGTGGGACAGACAGTGGTTGAAGGAAAGGGTGGGTGGGGGGTCTAGTTTGCCGCACACTCCTTCCACTGCCTGCGCTTGTTTTCTGCATGCTCTCGGCGACGAGACTCGAGGTGCTCAGTGCCCTCCTGGATGCACTTCCTCCACTTAGGGCGGTCCTGGGCCAGGGACTCCCAGGTGTCAGTGGGGATGTTGCACTTTATCCGGGAGGCTTTGAGGGTGTCCTTGAAACGTTTCTGTTGTGTCTCTGCACCTTGTTACAAACTCACACGAGGCATGGATATATCAGACCCGGTCACTCTGTGACCTTCACTTTATTCCCAGGACTAAAGAGTGTTGATCCTGGGTGGGACCTCCCCTTTTATACCTGGAAGCCCAGGTGAGGAGCTCACTCCCTGTGGTCAGGGTGTGCATTACAAGGGTACAGGTACAGTTACATACTTATAGTCATTGCAAGATGGTGAAATACATGACATCACCTCCCCCCTCAGGTCTTTTTGTTTCCGAGGTTAAGTCTGTCGGGTGGTCGACGCTCTCTCGTGGAGCGCTGCAGTTGTGGCTCTGGTGGCTGAGCCTCAGCACGTCTCTGTCACTTGAGGTGATTCCGGCCTGTCCGGGCTGGCCACAGGGACTGTGCATGCTGTGGATTGTCCTCGTGGCTCGTACGCTGGCAGTGGTGTGGGTGCTATCTCATCATGCTCTTCTTCTGGTTCCTCCGTGTCTGTACTGAACCTTGTCTTTACTTGGCCCAAGTGTTTGCGGCATATCTGCCCATTGTTTAGTCTAACCACCATGATCCTGTTTCCTTCTTTGCCGATTATAGTGCCCTCAAACCATTTGGGTCCCAAAGCATGGTTAAGAACAAATACCGGGTCATCTATTTCTATACACCTCCCCCTTGAGCCTCGATCATGGAGCTCGGTTTGGGACTGGCGCTTGCCCTCAACAATGTCTGCCAGGGCTGGGTGAATAAGGGACAGCCAGGTCTTGAGCGTGCGTTTCATGAGGAGTTCCGCTGTTGGGACTCCATGAGCGAGTGCGGCCGGGACCTGTTGGCCAGCAGGAGGCGCGATAGGCGGTACTGAAGGGAGGGTCCTTGGATGCATAACATGCCCTGCTTTATGACTTGGACCGCCCGTTCCGCCTGGCCATTGGAGGCCGGCTTGAACGGTGCTGTCCGGACATGCTTGATCCCATTGCCTAAACTCCTGGAATTCATGGCTGGTAAAACACGGGTCATTATCGCTGACCAGGATGTCCGGCAAGCCGTGAGTCGCGAAAACCATATGCAGACTCTCCACAGTGATGGATGTCGTGCACGAGTTCAATATGATGCACTCGATCCACTTCGAGTGCATCGACAACAATCAGGAACATTTTCCCCATGAACGGGCCTGCATAGTCCACGTGAATGCGTGACCATGGCCTGGTGGGCCAGGGACACGGGCTGAGTGGGGCCTCCCTGGGGGCATTGCCCAGCTGGGCACACGTCGTGCACCTGCGAACCTAGTGTTCCAAGTCTGAGTCAATCCTCGGCCACCACATGTGTGACCGGGCAATGGCCTTCATTAACACGATGCCAGGGTGCTCGCTGTGGAGTTCCCTGATGAATGCTTCCCTTCCTTTCTGGGGCATGACTACCCGGCTGCCCCATAACAGGCTTGGACGGAGAGTTCAGCCTGACTGGCGCCCAGTCCCCAGTCAGGACACATTTCTTTATCCTGGATAGGAGGGGGTCCCTGTTGGTCCAGAGTTTGATCTGGCAGGCTGTGATGGGGGAGCCCGCAGTGTCAAAAGCCTCAACGGCCATGACCATCTCGGCACTCTGCTCCGACGCCCCCTCGGTGGTGGCCAGTGGGAGCCTGCTGAGCGCATCAGCGCAATTTTTGGTGCCTGGCCGGTGCCGTATGGTGTAGTCATACGCAGCCAGTGTGAGGGCCCATCGCTGTATGCGAGCTGACACATTGGCATTGACAGCCTTGCGGTCGGACAACAGGGATGTTCACGGCTTGTGGTCCACCTCTAGCTCAAACCGTCTACCGAAAAGGTACTGGTGCATCTTTTTCACACCGTACACACATGCGAGTGCTTCCTTCTCGACCATGCAGTATCCACGCTCTGCCTGGGAGAGCGACCTGGAGGCGTAAGCCACCGGTTGGAGTCGGCCGTCATCGTTACCCTGCTGCAACACACACCCAACCCCGTAGGCTGACGCATCGCATGTTAAGACCAGTTTTTTACAGGGGTCATACAAAGTCAACAGTTTGTTGGAACACAGCAGGTTCCTCACCTTATTGAAAGCCCGTTCTTGACAATCCTCCCAAAACCATTCACAACCTTTACGGAGGAGCATGTGTAACGGCTCCAACAATGTGCTTAAGTTCGGCAGGAAGTTCCAAAATAGTTCAAGAGTCCCAGGAATGATCGCAACTCCGACGTGTTGCCGGGCCTGGGCGCCCGGCGAATCGCTTCAGTTTTTGATTCAGTGGGCCGGATCCCATCTGTGGCAACCCTCCTGCCCAGGAACTCGACCTCTGGGGCCAAAAACACACACTTGGCCTTTTTCAGCCGCAGGCCTACCCATTCCAATCGGCGTAGCACCTCCTCCAGGTTGTGGAGGTGTTCCTCGGTGTCTCGACCCGTTATAAGGATGTCGTCTTGGAATACGACCGTTCCAGGGATGGACTTGAGCAAACTTTCCATGTGACGCTGAAAGATAGCCGCTGCCAAACGAATGCCAAACGGACACCTGTTGTAGACAAATAATTCTTTGTGTGTCGTGATGGTGGTCAGAAGCTTGGATTCTTCAGCCAGTTCCTGAGTCATGTAGGCCGAAGTGAGGTCCAGCTTCATGAACAGCTTACCACCTGCCAGCGTGGCAAAAAGGTCCTCCGCTCTCGGGAGCGGGTATTGGTCTTGCAGCGATACTCGGTTGATGGTGGCTTTGTAGTCGCCACAAATCCTAACCGAGCCATCTGCTTTAAGGACGGGAACAATGGGACTTGCCCAGTCGCTGAATTTAACGGGCGAAATTATGCCCTCTCTGAGCAGCCTGTCCAGTTCACTTTCAATTTTTTTCACGCATCAGATACGGCACCGCTCTGGCTTTGTGGTGCACTGGTCTGGCGTCCGGAGTGATGTGTATCACTACTTTAGTGCCCTTAAACGTTCCGATACCGGGTTGAAAGAGTGACTCGAATTTTTGCAATACCTGCGAGCATGAACTTTGCTCCACGGATGAAATGGCGTGCACATCCCCCCATTTCCAATTCATCTCAGCTAGCCAAGAGCGCGGGGGCATTTCCCGGAACAATCCAGAGTGGCAGCCGGTTCTGTGATCCATTATGTGTTACCACCAGGTTTGCACTGCCCAGCACTGGGATCATCTCTTTGGTGTATGTCCGTAGCTGCGTCTCAATGTGTTCCAGTTTGGGCCTACTAGCTCTGTGTGGCCATAGTCTCTCAAATTGTTGCCGCTCATGAGTGACTGGCTAGCTCCGGTATCCAGCTCCATGTGCACCGGGATGCCATTCAGTAAGACTTTCATTATCATGGGTGGTGTTTTGGTGTATGAGCTGTGGACGTCAGCCACATGAACCCGCTGAACTTCAGCATCTATGGTTGTTCCCCAGGCCTCATCCTGCATTTCAGACCCCTCGTCTGGTTCCTCTGTCTCGCAGACTAGCCTCGCTACTGCCTTTTTGCACATCCTGGCCAGGTGTCCCTTGACATTACAAATCCTACAGGTGTAAAGTTGGAACCTGCAGATTTTTGCAGTGTGTCTGCTCCCACATCGCCAACATGAGCTGAGATTGCTGTTAACAAAAGGACTATTCCCAGGCATTCCTCTCTGATGGCCCTTTTGGCTGTTTCTAAGCACTCTGATGGAGGGTGTTAATTGTCCCATCACAGGGTGTATTGTTCCTCGTGATGGCGTGAATTGACGATCCCCTTTCCATTGTCCCTGTTGCCAGGAGCTTGTTACTACCTGGGTGGTGTCGAATTGCCCTTGCTTGCCTGTGGGGTTCTGTGTCATTTTTATAACATTGATTCCCTGGTTCAACGCAACTATAAAACCAGGGCTGTGTGCGTAGATTAGCTTGGTCTCCTCTTCCCCTGCCATAAAGGTCTGAGCTATCAACACCGCCCCTTCTAAAGTCAAATCCTTGGTCTTTATGAGCTTCCTGAAAATGCCGGCATGATTAATGCCCTCGATGAAAATGTCCCTTAACATCTCCCCCCTGCAAGCATCGGAGAACTTACAGAGACTGGCCAAACACTGCAGTTCTGCCACGAAGTCCGAGACGTTTTGACCCTCCTGACGCCGGTGAGAGTAGAACCGGTGCCGGGCCATGTGTACGCTACTTGCCGGCTTGAGATGCTCACTGATCAGCTGGCTGAGCTCTTCGAAGGACTTGTCCGCTGGCTTTTGGGATGCGAGCAGGTCTTTCATCAGCGCATACGTCTGTGGACCACAGCTGGTCAGTAGATGGGCCCTCCGCTTGTCAGCCGCTGTCTCTTCCAGCCAGTCCTTTGTGACAAAGCTCTGCTGGAGTCTTTCCACAAAGTCGGCCCAGTCCTCACCCACACAGTAACGTTCCTCTGTGCCACCGGTGGCCATCCTCGTGGTTCGGTGATTCCCATTTCTCATCGCCAGATGTTGGGTCTCTGCACCTTGTTACAAACTCACACGAGGCATGGATATATCAGACACGGTCACTCTGTGACCTTCACTTTATTCCCAGGACTAAAGAGTGCTGATCCTGGGTGGGACCTTCCCTTTTATACCTGGAAACCCAGGTGAGGAGCTCACTCCCTGTGGTCAGGGTGTGCATTACAAGGGTACAGGTACAGTATGCATGAGTTACAGTTACATACTTATAGTCATTGCAAGATGGTGAAATACATGACAGTTTCCTCTGCCCACCTGGGGCTCGCTTGCCGTGTAGGAGTTCCGAGTAGAGCACTTGCTTTGGGAGTCTTGTGTCAGGCATGCAGACAATGTGGCCTGCCCAGCAGAGCTGGTCGAGTGTGGTCAGTGCTTCGATGTTGGCCTGAGTGAGAACACTGACATTGGTGCATCTGTCCTCCCAGTGGATTTGCAAGATCTTGCGGAGGCAGCGCTGGTGATATTTCTCCAGTGATTTGAGGTGTCTGCTGTACATGGTCCATGTTTCTGAGCCATACAGGAGGGCGGGTATCACTACAGCCCTGTAGACCATGAGCTTGGTGCCAGATTTGAGGGCCTGATCTTCGAACACTCTCTTCCTCAGGCGACCGAAGGCTGTGCTGGCGCACTGAAGGTGATGTTGAACCTCATCGGCGATGTCTGCGCTTGCTGATAATAGGCTCCAGAGGTATTGAAATCCAGGCTGACACTCCAGTGCAGTACCGAGGGAGTACTGCATTGTCGGAGGTGCCGTCTTTTGGATGAGACATTAAACCGTCTGCTCCCTCTGGTGTATATAAAAGATCCCATGGCACTATTTCGAAGAGCATGGGAGTTATCCCTGGTGCCCTGGGACAATATTTCTTTCTCAATCAACATCACTAAAAAGATTATCAGGTCATTATCACGTTGCGCAAATTGGCTGCTGCATTTCCTACATTACAACAGTGACCACACTTCAAAAAGTATTTCACTGGCTGCAAAGTGCTTTGAGACATCCAGTGGTCATGACAGGTGCTATATAAATGCAAGTCTTTCTTTTATTTTCTTTATAGTCCCCTCCTGGTCTCCCAGGCTGACAGGGTGAGTGAGCAGGTAACCTGCTTCTCCTCTACCTCCGATGCTAGCAACTGGCGATGAGGTGATGTGCAAGAACACCCCAGGGTGACTCACAAAAGCAAAATGTGCAGCATTGCTTAAGACCCATGGTGCCACACCAGGGCAACGTGCTTTCACCCCACCGAGAAATACTGAGGAGAATGAATTGCAAGCCAGACATGGAACAAGTGCTAGGGTTCATTTTTTAAAATATCGTTCACCAGCTGTGGGTGTCGCTGGCAAGGCCGGCATTTATTGCCCATCCCTAATTGCCCCTTGAGAAGGTGGTGGTGAGCCGCCTTCTTGAACCGCTGCAGTCCGTGTGGTGAAGGTGCTCCCACAATGCTGTTAGGGAGGGAGTTCCAGGATTGTGACCCAGCGACGATGAAGGAACGGTCGATATATTTCCAAGTCAGGATGGTGTGAGACTTGGAGGGGAACGTGGAGGTGGTGGTGTTCCCATGCGCCTGCTGCCCTTGTCCTTCTAGGGGGTAGAGGCCCGTGTTAACAGTAAAAAAGAATGACTCAAATTTGAGGCCATTTGAGTCCCAAAATACATTGTTTTCGCAAATTATATTTTCATGACTTTGGAGCATTTGTTGTAATCCGAGATCCCTTTACTCTTCTACCCCATTTAGATTCCAAATAATGTGACCTTATATTTCTTGTGAAAATGTAAAACCTTACATTTATCTGTGTTGAAATTCACTTGTCAATGATATGCAGGTTGACTCAGGAAGTCTTTTAGCTTTGTTAGAATTTTCCATCCCCATAATGGGATACTTTTCATCATTACTTTCATGACTGAGCTGGCCATGAAAGTAATGATGAAAATGTCTGATTCAGTGTGAGGTCATTCACTCTGCTAGCTTTCTGTACCGACCAGAGAGGAACATCTGCCCTCCATCTATTAAACACTACGCTGCCTGACACATCTATAAAGCAATTCACTCTTGTCCTCGTTATGTCCTTCTTCACGGTAACCAGTCACCTAATGGCATTCTTTCCTCAGCTGGCAGTGTGGTCAAACACAGTATGAGCTGCTGCAGGATATTAAACACCAGCGCAAGTTATTGGAAACAGGCAGATAAAGCTATTTTAAATGCCAGCTAGTAATTGGTCCTGGAACCAAACCTGCAGATGCAATTACCAATCGGGATTTGTTCTGACACGCTTGTGGTGAACATGGGAACATAGGAGCAGGACGAGGCCATTTAACCCCTCAAGCCTGTTCCAACATTCAACGAGATCATGGCTGATCTGTGACCTAACTCCATAAACCTGCCCTTAATACCTTTGGTTATCAAAAAGCTATCATTCTCAGATTTAAAATTAACAATTGATCTAGCATCAATTGTCGCTTGGGGAAGAGAGTTCCAAACTTCTACTGCCCTTTGTGTGTAGAAATGTTTCTTAACTTTACTCCTGAAAGGTCTGGCTCTAAGTTTTAATCTATGCTTCCTAGTCTAGACTCCTCCATTTGTCTATTACGTAAACAAAATGCATAATAGACAAGTATCTATAGATTATTAAAATTGGTACAGCTGTTGTACCTTCACCTGTGTTACAGTTGCAATAGAGTTTTCAATGTAAACATTGTGCACACCAATCTGTGATGCCTGTAGGAGGCACTGTAATAGGACTTTCCCAGCTTAGTGGACATGAGTGGTTTAAGTTTTCATACAGTTGCAGGCTCTGGCCACTGGGGTGCACTGTGGAACAATTTCTATTTCTTTAGTTGGTCTTTGTCAGCCATCTTGCTTTTCCCCTACAGATTTTTGGGCCAGATTTTGCTGTGAGCGGCAAATGATCGGTGCCCCACCATTCATTAGGTTTGTATTTGCCCAGAGTCTTTCTAAGGGGATTTGCATGGCAAGTTATTGTCAGCGGGACATCCAAATGTTGCAACGCCCTCTATAGGGCATCTGGGACCTGTGCAAAAGCAACTGTGTGTCTCCAATCAGATTGTAGAATTGTTAACGAGCAGCGCAGAGTCTGAACCAGGAAGTGGCAGTTAGAATAGTGAATTTGATGTCAAATCAGGTACAGAAAGTGAAAGAAAGAGAGGGAAAGAAAGATTGGATTAAGAGAGAGAGAAAAAAGGGATGGAAAGAAAAAGTTTAAAAAGTAATTAATTGTAAAAGAAATATCTCCAACAATAATTCAAATCTGAAGGAATGAAACTCCATACTTATAAAAGTTAATTTTCTGGGCCAGAGAGGTTGTTTGGCAGTGATCAAGACTTATCACACTTTTAAAAGGGTATTTAGACTGGAATGGACAAGCCCATTCTATGTTTAATCCATATCTATCAGTACAGGAACTTCATTCTGTTCTGTTAGAAATAGCCAAGTTTAAGGTTATCTCTGGTTACTTTAATAATCAGGATCGACTGTAAACTAATCTGGTAAGTATATTTGTGTTTAATCAGAGTTTAAGACAGAATATAACACATTAGTTATATATCAAAAACATACAACCGTAAAAGGTCGTTGATACTGATCCCGATCGAACAAACGATGGCGCACGGGAGCAGTTCTCTGGCTTGCAGTCTCTTTCTCTGCCTGGAGTTTCCTTCAGTAAAGCATGGGATCACTCAAGAGGTGTTTGACCAGTTCGACTTCTGTTTCACTCCTCCTCACACCGTTTGTGTTGAAAAGATCTCTAAGTGTTACTTTTATTCTCTTTTTAGGGGTAGGCCTGTCTTGGGATATTGCCAAGACCTTTGACCTATAGAGGTTCCCCTAAAACCTCAATATCCAATAACAGTTCGAGTTCTTTGTCTTGAGTCTCGAAACAAAGTCCCTCCTAAAGATGTCTCATTCTTGGCCAAATGTCTTTCTTGTTTATACTTCCCAGAGTTTGTTCTTTGAAATTCATCTCATCTCTCTTGTCCCATTGTCTCCTTTGATCCCATGAGGCCAAACCAGAAAACTGCTTGTTATATCCTTTACGACGTAGCAAATGTTTACATTAACTTTCTCAACTTCCATCCATTCTAAGTCTTTCTATCACAAATTGTGTTACAGATACATAAACAAGGCTGAAGTTTTAACTTGAAAACGACAGGTTGTCACAGTGCAGAATGCTATAACATCCCAGCAGGGTACCGAAACATTAGCATTTCTAAGCATCTAATACCAGTCTGAGTAGACATTTCGTCTCCAGTTGAAAACAACGATTTAAACACTGTTCTTCCTCGTATCAGTTTTATACATTTTGAACTCCTGATTTCGAACAGTTCAACACATTTGAGCAGGGAGCCAGATGACGAAATGCCGTTTTCGCACAGCTCATGGCTCCGAGCAACAGGCTCGGACAGCAACTTCTGAATTTTCACGTTTAACTGTGTGTGCGTGCTCGCCAGAAGTTGTAGGATAACGGTGAACGCATTAGCCTCACCCTATTTTTACAGCAAAATCCAGCCTATTATATTTTGAATCATCATCATCATAGGTGGTCCCTCGTATTGAGGATGACTTGCTTCCACGCCAAAAAGGGATGAGTTTACAGGTGTTTCAATCAAGGACCTAATATTCCGGATCCTGAACTACATGTCGAAGGGTGGAAGATGCCTGTGTGTGGATTTTTTTAACGTGGGGTGACCGTTGCACATCAGCCACCACACGGGCTTGACAGAGCGAGGTCTTGGTCCAGTGGTAAGGGTTAACCAGGACGACTGGAGACTAGCTCTGCTGCATGGACCTAGTGCGCACACATACCGCAGTGTGGGCTGGGCCCGTGCTGGCCCTGGGCCTGCGCCTCTTCTGGGCCCCGACCTCATGCCTCTCCTGGGCCCCGATCACGTGGCTCTACAATCTCTCACCGCTCCTCTGCCCCGACTTAATCACTGGCCAACAGCTATTGGATAACAGAGCAGTCAATCAAGTTGGCCTCCTTCACTCCCCCTTGTTCTAATTGGCTAAATCTCCTGATGCGACCACCAAATACTCTAATCTGAGTGGTGGATGCTGCTGTTAATCTAATTGTTACCGGAGATATTATTGGCCGATTCATCGGACAGGTCCACTGAGATCTGCAATCCGAGTGGTGGGCGCTGCTGTCAATGTAAACTTTCTTAACTGTAGTCTTGCTGTGCCCCCTCAACCCAAAATGTAATTCCTGCAGCCTATGGAGTGCTCTTCCCAGTTGGTCCAGTCCCCAGGATGCCCTCCCCTTCTAGTCTCTGAGCTTTGTGACTCTGCCCCCTTGCTGTGTCACACTGGGGCTCTCTCTCTCCCAGTGCTCAATTGAAAATGTCAAAACTGAGACTGATAACATTTTGTTAGGCAAGGGTATTAAGGGTTACAGAGCCAAGGCAGGTAGATGGAGTTACGGTACAGTTCAGCCATGATCTAATCGAATGTTGGAACTGGCTCGAGGGCTGAATGGCCTCCTCCTGTTTCTAACGTCCATAACCATTCTTACTTCAAACTGCAATCCTGCAATGACTTTAATGATCATATCGAGATTGGGGCTTCCAGAGCATCTCACTCTGGTTACTACCACACAGATGCGGCGTTACATATTTACATTCGACTTCAGTAACGCAGATTGCTGAAGAACATTCGATCATAAAATAAGTCAAAGTCAATCAAAGCGACAGGAAAGACTCCTGTAAAAGGAAACTTAGAACCACGAGGTGATTTTCAGAGAGGTGTGTGTGGCAATTGTCTGAGAATATCCTGGATCTTAGTTCTGAACTACAGTGACATTTGCTTTTTGTCCTGATGTCTCATTCCCCAAAGGGCTTATTGTGGTCAGAAAGAAAATAAAGTTAGTCACAAGGTAACAGGTCTTTGGAAATACAATTATCTTACATTTGTTCATAAAAACATAGAGGAGTAGGCCATTCGGCCCTTTGAGCCTGCACCGCCATTCAACAAGATCATGGCTGATCATTCCTTCAGTACCCCTTTCCTGCTTTCTTTCCATACCCCTTGATCCCCTTAGCCGTAAGGGCCATATCTAACTCCCTCTTGAATATATGCAATGAACTGGCATCAACAAGTCACTGTGGCAGGGAATTCCACAGGTTAACAACTCTCTGAGTGAAGAAGTTTCTCCTCATCTCAATCCTAAATGGCCTACACCTTATCCTAAGACTATGTCCCCTGGTTCTGGACTTCCCCAACATCGGGAACATTCTTCCCGCATCTAACCTGTCCAGTCCCATCAGAATCTTATACGTTTCTATGAGATCCCCTCTCATCCTTCTAAACTCCAGTGAATAAAAGCCCAGTTGATCCAGCCTCTCCTCATATGACAATCCAGCCATCCCAGGAATCAGTCTGGTGAAACTTCGCTGCACTCCCTCAATAGCAAGAACGTCCTTCCTCAGATTAGGAGATCAAAATTGAACACAATATTCCAGGTGAGGCCTCACTGAGGCCCTGTACAACTGCAGTAAGACCTCCCTGCTCCTATACTCAAATCCCCTAGCTATGAAGGCCAACATACCATTTGCCTTCTTCACCGCCTGTTGTACCTGCATGCCAACCTTCAATGACTGATGAACCATGACACCCAGGTCTCGTTGCACCTCCCCTTTTCCTAATCTGCCACCATTCAGATAATATTCTGCCTTCGTGTTTTTGCCCCCAAAATGGATAACCTCACATTTATCCACATTATACTGCATCTGCCATGCATTTGCCCACTCACCTAACCTGTCCAAGTCACCCTGCAGCCTCTTAGCATCCTCCTCACAGCTCACACCGCCACCCAGTTTAGTGTCATCTGCAAACTTGGAGATATTACACTCAATTCCTTCATCCAAATCGTTAATGTGTATCGTAAAGAGCTGGGGTCCCAGCACTGAGCCCTGCGGCACTCCACTAGTCACTGCCTGCCATTCTGAAAAGGACCCGTTTATCCCGACTCTCTGTTTCCTGTCTGCCAACCAGTTCTCTATCCACGTCAGTACATTACCCCCAATACCATGTGCTTTGACTTTGCACACCAATCCTTTGTGCGGGACCTTGTCAAAAGCCTTTTAAAAGTCCAAATACACCACATCCACTGGTTCTCTCTTGTCCACTCTGCTAGTTACACCCTCAAAAAATTCCAGAAGATTTGTCAAGCATGATTTCCCTTTCATAAATCCATGCTGACTTGGACCGATCCTGTTACTGCTTTCCAAATGCACTGTTAGTTTATCCTTAATGATTGATTCCAACATTTCCCCACTACTGATGTCAGGCTAACCGGTCTATAATTACCCGTTTTCTCTCTCCCTCCTTTTTTAAAAAATGGTGTTACATTAGCAACCCTCCAGTCCATAGGGACTGATCCAGAGTTAGTAGACAGTTGGAAAATTATTGCCAATACATCCACTATTTCTAGGGCCACTTCGTTAAGTACTCTGGGATGCAGACTATCAGGCCCCAGGGATTTATCAGCCTTCAATCCCATCAATTTCCCTAACACAATTTCCTGCCTAATAAGGATATCCTTCAGTTTCTCCTTCTCACTAGACCCACTGTCCCCTAGTACATTCGGAAGGTTATTTGTGTCTTCCTTCGTGAAGACAGAACCAAAGTATTTGTTCAATTGGTCTGCCATTTCTTTGTTCCCCATTATAAATTCACCCGAATCTGACTGCAAGAGACCTACATTTGTCTACATTTGTCTTCACTAATCTGTTTCTGTGACTTCTAAAAATGGAAATGATTTGATACAGGTTAAAAATTTACGACATGAATTTGGAAATGCAATTTTCAAAAGGGAATTGGGTAAATACTTGAAGGGGAAAAAAATGCCAGGGTTATAGATATCCTTTGTTACCTCTAGACTTGACTATTCAATTGTTCTATTGGCCGACCTCCGAGCTTCCACCCTCTGTAAACTTGAACCTATCCAAAACTCTGCTGCCTGTGTCCTAACTCGCACCAAGTCCCGCTCACCCATTACCCCCTGTGCTCGCTGACCAACATTGGCTCCAAGTCAAGCAACGCCTTGATTTTACATTTCTCATCCTTGTTTTCAAATCCCTCCATGGCCTCGCCCCTCCCTATCTCTGTAATCTCCTCCAGCCCTGCAAGCCTTCGCGATCTCTGCGCTCCTCTAATTCTGGCCTCTTGAGCCTCCCCGATTTCAATTGCTCCACCATCGGTGGCCGTGCCTTCAGCTGCCTGGGCCCCAAGCTCTGGAACTCCCTCCCTAAACCTCTCCACCTCTCTACCTCTCTTTTCTCCTTCAAGACGCTCCTTAAGACCTACCTCTTTGACCCAGCTTTTGGTCATCTGCGCTAATATCTCCTTATATGGCTCAGTGTCAAATTTTGTTTGGTAACACAATGCCTTGGAACATCCGACTATATTAAAGGTGCTATATAAATACAGGTTGTTGTTGTTGTGATAGCTCGACCAAAGAGCCAACACATGAATGATGAGCCGAATGGTCTCCTTGTGTTGTATCATTCCATGAATTTCCTAAAATTAGCATATTTTAGTTCTAGTTGGCAAACTTTAAGTCCACACAGCAGCAAATATTGACATACTAGCTAGATTGTAACTTGATTAATATAAAAATCACCTGATTACTTCATATGATATATATATTATAAATAAATTGGCCTGTAGTTCCATGTATCATACATAAAAAACATGCTCTCCCTCCTCCCTGTCCTAACCCCCATAACCGCTCCCCCTCCTCCCTCATCACCACTTCCCCTCCTCCCCCTCCTCCCCCCACTTCACCACTCCCCCTCCTCCCCCCATCACCACTCCCCCTCCTCCCCCCACTTCACCACTCCCCCTCCTCCCCCCATCACCCCTCCCCCTCCTCCCCCCACTTCATCACTCCCCCTCCTCCCCCATCACCACTCCCCCTCCTCCCCCCATCACCACTCCCCCTCCTGCCCCATCACCACTCCCCCTCCTCCCCCCATCACCACTCCCCCTCCTCCCCCCACTTCATCACTCCCCCTCCTCCCCCATCACAACTCCCCCTCCTCCCCCCACTTCATCACTCCCCCTCCTCCCCCCACTTCATCACTCCCCCTCCTCCCCCATCACCACTCCCCCTCCTCCCCCCACTTCACCACTCCCCCTCCTCCCCCCATCACCACTCCCCCTCCTCCCCCCACTTCATCACTCCCCCTCCTCCCCCATCACAACTCCCCCTCCTCCCCCCACTTCATCACTCCCCCTCCTCCCCATCACCCCTCCCCCTCCTCCCCCCATCACCACTCCCCCTCCTGCCCCTCTTCCCCCCACTTCACCACTCTACCAATTCCTTGCCCAGTTTGAGCACAAGACGAATTTCTCTCCCGCGACTGTAATAGTTGCACAGCTCACGAACATCCAAATCCATTGCTGCATCTTTGATTTTTTTAGCAGATTGTTTGAGGCGAGGTTAATAAACGCTGAATATAGACAGAGAATTAACTAAAATTCAAAAAATTACTTTCTACATACAGAAACTGGACGCTATTAGCGACAGTAATTTGGTTGAAATGGCAGACTTTGTTTTTACATAGAAGGTATTGCCCAGAAACGGGCCATTCATCCCAACGGATCGGTGCCGCTGTTTATGATCGCCACCAGCCTCTTCCCACCCTGCTTCATCTCACCCCATCAGCATATCCTTCTAATCCTTTCTCCCGCATGTGTTTATCCAGCCTCTCTTTAAATGACTCTAAGCAATTCGCCTCAACCCCTCCCTGTTGCAGCGAGTTCCACATTCTCACCGCTCTCTGGGTAAAGAAGGTTTTTTTCCTGAATTCCTCATTGGATTTACTAGTGACTATCTTATATTTATCACCACGAGTTCTGGTCTCCCCCACAAGTGGAAAAATCTTCTCTACATCTACCCTGTCAAACCACTTCATAATCTGCAAGACCTCCATCAGGTCACCACACGGCCTTCTCTTTTCCAGAGAGAAGAGCCCAGCCAGTTCAGTCTGTCCTGATAGTTCTACCTCTCAGTTCTGGAATCGGATCATTAGTTATAAAAATATGGGAGATGGGGAGAATAGTCTGTTTGACTGGGAAGAGCGATGGGAGGCAGGAGTCTTGTGATGAACCCTCCAGGAATAAGTCCAGAGTTAGTCACAACACCATCCCTGGGGCACTCCACACAATACTCCCCCCCTTTTCCCCCCCCACTCTGATATAACTCCTCTATTGAGTACTCTTTGTCTATCCTTCAGAAAATGTTTAATTCCTAATAGCAGATTACGGTAAACAACAACAACGTGTATTTATATAGCGCCTTTAACAGAGTGAAACGTCCCGAGGCGCTTCACAGGAGTATTATGAGATAAAAAAATTTGATACCGAGCTGCAAAAATAGAAATTAGGGCAGGTGACCAAAAGCTTGGTCAAAGAGGGAGGTTTTAAAGAGCGTCTTGAAGGAGGAAAGAGAGGTAGAGAGGAGGAGAGGTTTAGGGAGGGAGTTCCAGAGCTTGGGGCCCAGGCAACAGAAGGCACAGCCACCGATGGTGGAGCGATTATAATCAGGGATGGTCAGGACGGCAGAATTAGAGGAGCGCAGACATCTCGGGCACAGATTCTGGATTATAGGGGAGAAGACCATTGAATAAGAAGTTGGCTGTTGATCCCAAATTGTAACTATCGATCGATATTTGTTCTTCTGCAGTGTTTTCATATTACTTATTGAAACTGGTCTAATGTTTTAGTGTCAGTCCAAGTGGCAGCCATTGACCCACACTGAGATCCCAATGATTGGAATTGCTGTGTGAAAGTTGATGGAAGCTGGGGAAGTTCAGCTCGACTCCAGCATTTCCTTCCAGTGACGGCTTGACTTTTTGATGAGTTGAGCTTTCTGCTCCAATCCCCATCTGACCCCAAGGCGTTTAGATCAAAGCCTTGTTGCAGATGGCAATCAATTTTCCTTGTGCTTCACACACGTCAGTGGTACAGGTGCTTAAGATGAGGAATAGACTGCCTGATGCACGATACACACAACACTCAATCAGCGTGGCATTCCTCGAGCAAAGTGAGGCAATGATTCACTCGGTGCAGAAAATACATGAGGGCCTTGAATTTCCTACACTCTCTGGAGTTTACAAGAGCTCGGTGGAACAGCAAACATCATACAAGGAAGGGAGGAGAGTCCATTCGAAGTTTAGAAGAATGAGAGGTGATCTCATTGAAACAGATAAGATTCTGAGGGGGATTGACAGGGTAGATGCAGGGAGGATGTTTCCCCCCGGGCTGGAGAGTCTAGAACCAGGGGTCACAGTCTCAGGATAAGGGGTCGGTCATTTAGGACTGAGATGAGGAAGAATTTCTTCACTCAGAGGGTGGTGAATCTTTGGAATTCTCTGCCCCAGAGGGCTGTGGAGACTCAGTCTCTGAATATATTCAAGTCTGGGATCGATAGATTTTTGGATATTAAGGGAATCAAGGGATATGGGGATTGGGCGGGAAACTGGAGTTGAGGTCGAAGATCAGCTGTGATCTTATTGAATGGTGGAGCAGGCTCGAGGGGCCGAATGGCCGACTCCTGCCCCTAATTCTTATGTTCAATCTCTGGAAGATTCAGTTTTCTATTATTTAAAAAAAAACTTAATGCACCTTTATTGTGATCACTCTGCTTTGCTGTTCAAACCAATATCCCCCTCTGCAGTTCAAATTGAATTAGTTGCTTATTAAGTTATAACGTTTCAGCAGTTTCAAAGAGAGCTGCTCTAGTGGTAGTTTTGTGATATAACGACCAGTAATGTTTGTAAAGTATAAAGAGTGGGCTGGAAATTCGGTTGGGGCTAATTCGGGCGCTAATGGCGGTGGGGCGGTAAATTTTGCGCCGGGAAATGGTTTGCGTCGGCAGCCACAAAATTCACCCGTTGGGCCCTGAGTGTGGGGTGGGGGCAGGGCCCTGAGTGTGGGGTGGGGGCGGGGCCCTGAGTATGGGGTGGGGGAAGGGCCCTGAGTGTGGGGCGGGGGCGTGGCCCTGAGTGTGGGCCGGGGGCGGGGCCCTGAGTGTGGGGTGGGGGCAGGGCCCTGAGTGTGGGGCGGGGGCGTGGCCCTGAGTGTGGGCCGGGGGCGGGGCCCTGAGTGTGGGCTGGGGGCGGGGCCCTGAATGTGGGCGGGACCCTGAGTGTGGGGCGGGGCCCTGAGTGTGGGGCGGGGGCGTGGCCCTGAGTGTGGGCCGGGGCCCTGAGTGTGGGCGGGGCCCTGAGTGTGGGGTGGGGCCCTGAGTGTGGGCGGGGCCCTGAGTGTGGGCCGGGGGCGGGGCCCTGAGTGTGGGCTGGGGGCGGGGCCCTGAGTGTGGGCGGGACCCTGAGTGTGGGGCGGGGCCCTGAGTGTGGGCGGGGCCCTGAGTGTGGGGTGGGGCCCTGAGTGTGGGGTGGGGCACTAAGGGAGGCGTTACACACCTCTCTCAAGGCGCTAGGCCAGCTGAGTGACTGAAAATCCCCCGAGCTAAACAGCCGGCCTCAGAACGCCCCGAGAGGTGTCTCCCTGGGAAAAAGCGGCTCACCACCACCTTCTCGAGGGCAATTTGGAATGGGAAATAAATGCTGGCCTTGCCTGCGACGTCCATATCCCACAATCCCTTTCATTGCTTTCCCGTCTCTCCACCCTGCCCATCCCCCATGAAAAACCAGCAGCGCAATGAGATGGGACTGTAATTTTTCCACATCACAGAATTCCCCCAAATCCAGGCAGTTATTGATCGTTGTATGGGCTCCTGTACAAAATGTGCCGTCCTTCATGAACTCCAAGGGACTCCACTCTAGATGGTCAGTGACTAGCCAATCATATAATTGCAGGTGAATGTTCACTTTGTAAGCAGCAATCATGATTTCATTGGCCCAGAAATCACGGCCTCCCCGGGTCGGCATGGGGCGTGTATGGGGCATGTGTACGGAGTGTGTACGGAGAGTGTACGGAGTGTGTACGGAGTGTGTACGGAGAGTGTACGGAGTGTGTACAGGGTGTGTACGGAGAGTGTACGGAGTGTGTACGGAGAGTGTACGGAGAGTGTACGGAGTGTGTACGGGGTGTGTACGGAGTGTGTACGGAGTGTGTACGGAGAGTGTACGGGGTGTGTACGGAGAGTGTATGGGGTGTGTACGGAGAGTGTACGGAGAGTGTACGGAGTGTGTACGGGGTGTGTACGGAGAGTGTACGGAGTGTGTACGGAGTGTGTACGGAGTGTGTACGGAGAGTGTACGGGGTGTGTACGGAGAGTGTATGGGGTGTGTACGGAGTGTGTACGGAGTGTGTACGGAGTGTGTACGGGATGTGTACGGAGAGTGTACGGAGAGTGTACGGAGTGTGTACGGGGTGTGTACGGGGTGTGTACGGAGAGTGTACGGAGAGTGTACGGAGTGTGTACGGAGTGTGTACGGGGTGTGTACGGAGAGTGTACGGGGTGTGTACGGAGAGTGTACGGGGTGTGTACGGAGTGTGTACGGAGTGTGTACGGAGTGTGTACGGAGAGTGTACGGGGTGTGTACGGAGAGTGTACGGAGAGTGTACGGAGTGTGTACGGGGTGTGTACGGGGTGTGTACGGAGTGTGTACGGAGAGTGTACGGGGTGTGTACGGGGTGTGTACGGCGAGTGTACGGGGTGTGTACGGAGTGTGTAGGAGAGTGTATGGAGTGTGTACGGAGAGTGTACGGAGAGTGTACGGAGAGTGTACGGGGTGTGTACGGGGTGTGTACAGGGTGTGTACAGGGTGTGTACGGAGAGTGTACGGAGAGTGTACGGGGTGTGTACGGGGTGTGTACGGAGAGTGTACGGAGAGTGTACGGAGAGTGTACGGGGTGTGTACGGAGAGTGTACGGGGTGTGTACGGAGAGTGTACGGGGTGTGTACGGAGAGTGTACGGGGTGTGTACGGAGAGTGTACGGGGTGTGTACGGAGTGTGTACGGAGTGTGTACGGAGAGTGTACGGAGAGTGTACGGGGTGTGTACGGGGTGTGTACGGAGTGTGTACGGAGAGTGTACGGGGTGTGTACGGGGTGTGTACGGGGTGTGTACGGCGAGTGTACGGGGTGTGTACGGAGTGTGTAGGAGAGTGTACGGAGTGTGTACGGAGAGTGTACGGAGAGTGTACGGAGTGTGTACGGGGTGTGTACGGGGTGTGTACGGGGTGTGTACGGAGTGTGTACGGGGTGTGTACGGGGTGTGTACGGAGAGTGTACGGCGAGTGTACGGGGTGTGTACGGAGTGTGTAGGAGAGTGTACGGAGTGTGTACGGAGAGTATACGGGGTGTGTACGGAGAGTGTACGGGGTGTGTACAGGGTGTGTACGGAGTGTGTACAGGGTGTGTACGGAGAGTGTACGGAGAGTGTACGGATCCATATCTTGCGCGGCAAATGTCCTCAAAACTCTCGCGCCTGATAAAAGCTGTCACATAGCCTACTGTTACAGGCCTAAGACATTTAAAACATAAAAAATATAATTAAATTAAATTTAAAAAAACACATTATTGTAAAAAACCCTCCCCACTATGGTAACTTTATTTTAAACCATAAATAGGAACTTTTTTTTTTAAGGCAGTAACTAGCTTTAATTTCAATTAATTTTAATTATGTGAGGTGTGTTTTTTATTATTTATTATATGTGTTTAACGTTTGTTTTTTTTTAACTCATTAAAAGCAATGAGAACTGGTAGATAGAGAACTCCCGTTGCTATTAACGAGAAAGCTGTGGAACACTGGACCTGATTGGTTGAGCAGTGACATGTGACTGCACCGTCCGCGTGGGAACCTGGAGGACGGGAACGTGCTCCACAGCGCGGGAAGAGAAGGCCCCCCCCAACAGAATCCCACGCTCCTCCCGGACTACCAGGGACTTTCATAAAAATTCTCCAGTCGGAGGCGTTCGTCTGAAAGAAGCCTCCGATCGGAATTTCTAGGCCATTATTTTAAAAATAAATACTTTGATTTATATAGCGCCTTTCATGATCTCCAGACGTCTCAAAGCGCCTTACAGCCAATGAAATACTTTTGGAGTGTAGTCACATAGAAACATAGAAACATTGAAAATAGGTGCAAGAGTAGGCCATTTGGCCCTTTGAGCCTGCACCACCATTCGATAAGATTATGGCTGATCATTCCTTCAGTACCCCTTTCCTGCTTATCTCCATACCCCTTGATCCCTTTAGCCGTAAGGGCAATATCTAACTCCCTCTTAAATATATCCAATGAACTGGCATCAACAACTCTCTGCGACAGGGAATTCCACAGGTTAACAACTCTCTGAGTGAAGAAATTTCTCCTCAGCTCAGTCCTAAATGGCCTACCCTTTATCCTAAGACTGTGTCCCCTGGTTCTGGACTTCCCCAACACCGGGAACAATCTACCCGCATCTAACCTGTCCCGTCCCATCAGAATCTTGTATGTTTCTATGAGATCCCCTCTCATCCTTCTAAACTCCAGTGTATAAAGGCCCAGTTGATCCAGTCTCTCGTCATATGTCAATCCAGCCATTCCTGGAATCAGTCTGGTGAACCTTCGCTGCACTCCCTCAATAGCAAGAACATCCTTCCTCAGATTAGGAGACCAAAATTGAACACAATATTCCAGGTGAGGCCTCACCAAGGCCCTGTACAACTGCAGTAAGATCTCCCTGCTCCTATACTCAAATCCCCGAGCTATGAAGGCCAACATACCATTTGCCTTCTTCACCGCCTGCTGTACCTGCATGCCAACTTTCAATGACTGATGTACCATGACACTCAGGTCTCATTGTACCTCCCCTTTTCCTAATCTGCCACCATTCAGATAATATTCTGTCTTTGCGTTTTTGCCCCCAAAGTGGATAGCCTTACATTTATCCACATTATACTGCATCTGCCATGCATTTGCCCACTCACCTAACCTGTCCAAGTCACCCTGCAGCCTCTTAGCTTCCTCCTCACAGCTCACACCGCCACCCAGCTTAGTGTCATCTGCAAACTTGGAGATATTACACTCAATTCCATCATCTAAATCATTAATATATATTGTAAAGAGCTGGGGTCCCAGCACCGAGCCCTGCGGTACCCCACTAGTCACTGCCTGCCATTCTGAAAAGGACCCGTTTATCCTGAATCTCTGCTTCCTGTCTGCCAATCAGTTCTCTATCCATGTCAGTACATTACCCCAATACCATGCGCTTTGATTTTGCACACCAATCTCTTGTGTGAGACCTTGTCAAAAGCCTTTTGAAAGTCCAAATACACCACATCCACTGGTTCTCTCTTGTCCACTCTATTAGTTACATCCTCAAAAAATTCCAGAAGATTTGTCAAGCATGATTTCCCTTTCATAAATCCATGCTGACTTGGACCGATCCTGTCACTGCTTTCCAAATGCGCTGCTATTTCATCCTTAATAATTGATTCCAACATTTTCCCCACTACTGATGTCAGGCTAACCAGTCTATAATTCCCTGTTTTCTCTCTCCCTCCCTTTTTAAAAAGTGGTGTTACATTAGCAACCTTCCAGTCCATAGGAACTGATCCAGAGTCGATAGACTGTTGGAAAATGATCACCAATGCATCCACTATTTCTAGGGCCATTTCCTTAAGTACTCTGGGATGCAGACTATCAGGTCCCGGGGATTTATCGGCCTTCAATCCCATCAATTTCCCTAACACCATTTCCCGCCTAATAAGGATTTCCTTCAGTTCCTCATTCTCACTAGACCCTCGGTCCCCTTGTACTTCCGGAAGGTTATTTGTGTCTTCCTTCGTGAAGACAGAACCAAAGTATTTGTTCAATTGGTCTGCCATTTCTTTGTTCCCCATTATAAATTCACCTGAATCCGACTGCAAGGGACCTACGTTTGTCTTGTCACTGTTTGTCATGTGGGAAACGCAGCAGCCAATTTGCGCACAGCAAGCTCCCACAAACAGCAAAGTGATAATGACCAGATAATCTATTTTTTGTGATGTTGATTGAGGGATAAATATTGGCCCCAGGACACCGGGGATAACTCCCCTGCTCTTCTTCGAAATAGTGCCGTGGGATCTTTTACATCCACCTGAGAGAGCAGACTGGGCTTTGGTTAACATCTCATCTGAAAGACGGCACCTCTGACAGTGCAGCACTCCCTAAGCACTGCATTGGAGTGTAAGCCTCGATTTTTGTGCCCAAGTCCGTGGAGTGGGACTTGAACCCACAACCTTCTGACTCAGAGGCGAGAGAGAGTGCTGCCCACTGAGCCATGGCTTCAAGACAACCATCTGTGCCTGGACTACTTAAAGGGGAAGGTAAACTGGAATAATCGCTCGCAGGGATCCGTCTTCAGCCCCAGCTCATGATAACATGATGAGCAAAGTTACTGTTTGGTCTGCTCAGCCACCAAGAGGCGGTGGACTTCTTGAGACAGCACTTCAGGTGCTTGGATTAATCAGAGGGTTATCACATTACAGCTCCACAGGATCATCGATTATCATTATCTGCTTCATACTGGACAACTATGTCATTATGAAGGCTTATGGGATACTTTGCTTTATTTGCCGAGGCGTGGAATATGAAAACAAGACGGTTATGCTTGAACTGTATAAAACACGAGTTAGGCCACAGCTGGAGTACTGCGTGCAGTTCTGGTCACCACATTACAGGAAAGATGTGATCGCACTGGAGAGGGTGCAGGGGAGATTTACGAGGATGTTGCCGGGAGTGGAGAATCTAAGCTATGAGGATAGATTGGATAGGCTTCTTTGGAACAGAGGAGGCTGAGGGGAGACCTTATTGAGGTGTATAAAATGATGAGGGGCCTGGATAGAGTGGATAGGAAGGACCGATTTCCCTTAGAAGGGAGATCAATAACCAGGGTGCATAGATTTAAAGTAATTGGAGGGAGGATTAGAGGGGAGATGAGGAAACGTTTCTTCACCAAGAGAGTGGTGGGGGTCTGGAACCCACTGCCTGAAAGGGTGGTAGAGGTAGAAACCCTCATCGCATTTAGAAAGTACTTGGATGTGCCCCTGAAATGCCGTAACCTACAGGGCTACGGACTGAGAGCTGGAAAGTGGGAATAGGCTGGGTAGCTCTTTGTCGGCCGGTGCGGACACGATGGGCTGAATGGTCTCCTTCCATGTCGCAATTGTTCCATGATTCCATATTACAGCAGTTTGGGAGAGAAGGATTGACTGTGCTTTTAATCCCTGAATATTCACACTCTGTGAGCAGTAACAGGGGCTCGAGCAGTCTGGTGTCACTTGCTTTTGCTTTCGTGGCCAACCTAATCCTTTCTTCCGGATTTGAAAGGAATGCAAGTAACTATTATTCAAAGTGAAGCAGTGTGCTTACGCACATAGCTGGCGTAACAGGTAATTGACTCAACTTTCACAATAAAATAGCAAGCTGTTGTCCAGGAAATGTGCTTACTGCGGAACCCAGCGCATGACTCCACAGGATATCAGGACATCCTCTAAGTCCCGGCTTCTGACACTCAGTGCTCTTCATATTGATCAGAGACAGAGACTGAAAGAGAGATTGAAAGAAAGTAGCTTTATATCTCTGCAAGTTACCTTACTTCTTCTTACAATCTGCCCCAATATCCCCCTGTGTGGCTCGGTGTCAAGTTGTGTTTGATAATCCCTCCTGTGAAGTGCCTTGTGATGTTTTACTACATTAAAGGTGTCATATAAATACGGGAGAGTTTTAGCTCTGAGGAAAGATTGGATAGGCTGGGATTGTTTTCTTTGGAACAGAGGAGGCTGGGGGGAGACTTGATTGAGGTGTATAAAATTATGAGGGGCCCCGATAGGGTGGATAGGAAGGACCTGTTTCCCTTATCAGAGGGGTCAATAACCAGGGGGCATAAATTTAAAGTAATTGGTCGAAGGTTTAGAGGGGAGTTGAGGAGAACTTTTCTCACCCAGAGGGTGGTGGGGATCTGGAACTCACGGCCTGAAAGGGTGGTAGAGGCAGAAACCCTCACCACATTTAAAAAGTACCTGGATGTGCACCTGAAGTGCCGTAACCTACAGGGCTACGGACCCAGAGCTGGAAAGTGGGATTAGGCCGGGTAGCTCTTTGTCGGCCGGTGTGGACACCACCACCCTTTCAGGCTGTGAGTTCCAGACCCCCACCACCCTCTGGGTGAAGAGAAATTTCCTCAACTCCCCTCTACTCCTTCTATAATAGAAGCTGAAAGGTTGTGCATAGCACACTGGTGGATCTGATTTAAACGTTAACCTTTTACCAATTGTACTGAGACTCTGAGTATCGAGCGGCAATGTTGCCCCGAGGAGAGCGGAGCAGTCATGTGAAAGTATCACCGTGTCACCAATCACATCTGCCATGGCAAGAGAAAAATCCACTGCCGGTGTTTGTGGTGCATCAAAGAAAAGACCTTCTCCAGCATGGATTTGCCATGGCAACCATAATTGTGGGCTTTGGAGCAGGCTGCTTGTACCCTGGGCAATACAAATGAGCTTAGTTCGATCATGTACTAAACAAGCTATCGGATTTCCATCATTGCAACATGACTCTGACACTGTCTGTTGAAACCAAATGCATTGTAGCCCTTGATATTTATTCTTTTAATTCCATTTTTTTGGTTCTCATTTCATATCAAACTTAATTATACTGTGTTTTAAAATATTCTCCAGCAATTGTACATTTTTTTTCCTTCTTTATTACCTCCATGACTTTGTTACCTCCAGACTTGACTCTTCAATGCACACCTGGCTAGCCTCCCATATTCTACCCTACTACAGGTGATCCAAAACTTGGCTGCCCATGTCCTAACTCGCACCAAGTCCCGCTCACCCATCACCCCCTGTGCTCGCTGCCACGTGTCCTAACTCGCACCAAGTCCCGCTCACCCATCACCCCCTGTGCTCGCTGCCCCGTGTCCTAACTCACACCCAGTCCCGCTCACCCATCACCCCCTGTGCTCGCTGCCCCGTGTCCTAACTCGCACCAAGTCCCGCTCACCCATCACCCTCTGTGCTCGCTGCCCCGTGTCCTAACTCACACCAAGTCCCGCTCACCCATCACCCCCTGTGCTCACTGCCCCGTGTCCTAACTCGCACCAAGTCCCGCTCATCCATCACCCCCTGTGTTCACTGCCCCGTGTCCTAACTCGCACCAAGTCCCGCTCACCCATCACCCTCTGTGCTCGCTGCCCCGTGTCCTAACTCGCACCAAGTCCCGCTCACCCATCACCCCCTGTGCTCACTGACCTACATTGGCTCCCGGTTAAGCAATGCCTCGATTTCAAAATTCTCATCCTTGTTTTCAAATCCCTCCATGACCTCGCCCCTCCCTATCTCTGTAATCTGCTCCAGCCCCACAACCCCCCGAGATATCTGCACTCCTCTAATTCTGGCCTCTTGAGCATCCCTGATTATAATCGCTCCACCATCGGTGGCCGTGCCTTCTGCTGCCTGGGCCCCAAGCTCTGGAACTCCCTCCCTAAACCTCTCCGCCTCGCTACCTCTCTTTCCTCCTTCAAGGCGCTCCTTAAAATCGACCTCTTTGACCAAACTTTTGGTCACCTGCCCTAATTTCTACTTTCGTGGCTCAGTGTCAATTTTTATCTCAAAGTACTCCTGTGACGTGCCTTGGGACATTTCACTACGTTAAAGGTGCTATATAAATGCAAGTTGTTGTTGTATTAGTTAGGTTCCCACATTGGCTGCCACGAGATTAGGAAGGTGTCCCTTAGTGCAAATGGCCAGTTGATCTGCAAATAGGAATCTGCGATTGCTGGCCTGTAAGGACCAATAGGAGAAGCCATATTCATTCACTCCCCGCTGACCTTCACCAGCTACCCCCCTTCTGTGGGGGAAAGTTTGCCACCACTGCGCCTTAGAAGAATAAACTTAAGAAATTTCCGGAACATATTGATAACATTCAGTACTTACAGCAATAAAAGTCCTTTGTAACTTTCAAACTTTCACTCTTGTACATATGTAACTCTCAAAGGGTTAAATAATGTTTTGAAAACTGCAATAATTCAATCGTTTGACAACATTGCTTGTGATGCAGGTGCACGTGATCCCAACATTTCTTGGTCAATAATCATTTGCTTTCCATGCTCAGTGAGAGAATTCACGGTCACCCACCTGAGCTATACACCTTTTACCACGTGCTTTGAAAGGACAAGGTAGCATATTGTCCACGTGCTCCCACAGATAAATGCTTTGTCACATTCTATGCGTCAATTTTACTGCCCTTTTTTGGCGCGCGACACTTTTTGGATTTTTTTCCAAGTGCCACACCGAATGTCTCCTCACCGGGCTCGAGGGCCGGAGTGTCGGCCGGCAGAATTGGTCTCTTGCCTGGACACAAGGGCTCGGGGCTCGGCTTCAAAAGGAGCCTGGGCGGGGTGGTGGGGGGGAATGAGTGTTTGCCGAGCCCCTGTCTGGGCGAGGGAACGATTCTGCCGCCCGACCCTCGAGCCCAGTGAGGAGACATTCGGTCAGTGCTGGTGGGGTGGTACTTTGAAAAAAATCTAAAATTAAAGCATTAGACTTCATTGCCCCAAATGTCCTCATTGAATGCCTAGCTTCGCGTTCTAAGCAAGCCTACTGCGCGTGCGCGGACCAGGGTGTGGTCCATATTGGGCGTTGACCTTGGGGAGAGAGAGAGGAGAGAAGCATTAACTCCTTGTCCTGCTGTTTTGAGCTTCATGCAAAGGTACAATTTAATTATGAGGGCAATACTGACAATGCCATACCTTGTGCAAGCCTGCTGCATGATGGAGCTGTGGAGGAGATGATTGATTCGATGTAATCGCATGAGGAACTTCAGAGCCCGTAGGGTGATGGGCAGGAGGCCTTACCTACTTCGGGTATATCGAGACAGGCGTTCATATCTGCACCTGAGTGATACAGACTGTGTCAGAAGGCTGCGTTTCCGTCAAGAAGTTGTAACACAGATCTGAGAGTTAGTAAAAGCAGACCTACAACCTAGAAGTATCAGGAAGACTGCTTTGTCAGTTGAAGTGAAGGTTACAGCTGCACTTTCATTCTATGCATCTGGATCATTCCAGGCCACAACTGGGGATGTGTGCACCACTTTTCAAAATGCAACACATATCTGCATTCGGCAGGTGATTGCTGCACGATATGCCCGGAGGAATGACTACATAAAGTTCCCAATGACTGCCCAGGCAATGCGTGAAAGGGCTGTGGGCTTCTCCAGGATTGCTGGCTTCCCAAAGGTACAGGTCTGCATTGATTGTACCCACATCGCTTTGCGAGCATCTTTGGAGGATTTCGAGATTACAGGAACAGAAAAGGCATCCACTCCGTTAATGTGCAGCTCGTGTGTGACGACATGCATCTCATCATATCAGTTGATGCAAGATACCCTGGGAGCACCCATGATGCGTTCATCTTACGCAAGAATGCTATATCTGCCATGTTTCAGCAGCAGCCAGAAGGGCAGAGCTGGCTACTGGGAGACAAAGGGTTCGGCCTCGCCACCTGGCTCATGATGTCCCCTACGTGTAACCCGGGTGGAAGCTGACCGGGAATACAACATATCGCACATTGCGATGCGCAGCATAATAGAGAGGACCATTGGCATCTTGAAACAGATGCCTGGACCATTCCGGAGGCTACTTGCTGTACTCCCCTGAGATTGTCGGTCAGTTCACTGTTGTGTGCTCTATGCTGCATAACGTAGCCAATGAGGCAGCAGCAGCTAGTAATAGAAGACCCACCTGAGGTGAGAGAGGCTGATGATGAGGAGGAAGATGATGAGGAGGAGGAGGACGAGGAAGCCATGCAACTACCTGAACCCGGAGCACGATGGCGGAGGAGGGCGGGCCGTCGTGCCCCTTTAACGCTTGCTCGAGCCTTGCGCCAGCAGCTCATCCGTGAACACTTTGCTGCCTGAAGGCTCAGCGTCAACTATTCCACATGGACCATGTTTACTGTTTGGACCTGTTCCGTAATGTTGTGTTGTGTTAATGGAACAAATAATGGAAATGATTCAGTTATAATTTAAAATATATTTTATTCAAAAGTTCAATGCTTTTTTCTACTTAACTTAACTTTAATAAAAAATATTTTTTTTATCAAACTTTAAAATTTTCACTTAAGATCACTTAAAAATGTTAAGATCACTTACAAATGTTTAAACTTGTAAATTTACATAACTTAGAAAAAACTTTTAAGTTGAGAACAGTAACAACAATAACAACAACAGCAGCAGCAAAGAAAGGCTGCACCCACCTTATTCTAAGACCGCCCGCTGCGCCCCTGCCCGCAGGCAGTGGCAAACGTTTCTCAGGTTGGTACCAAGCTTATTCTTTTGAACATCTCGGGTAATGTGCACTTCTTGATGGGGGGCGCAGGGAGGGGTGGGCGGTGGCAGACTGTAATGTGGAGGGCCCGGCTTGGGCCTCTTCCAAGGCTGGTCTGGGGATTGGAGTGGGAGTGGCAGTTGATTCTGTCAATGGGCGCGGGGTCTGGGTGTGTTCCCTTATTGCAGAGCTAACTCCAACATTCCCTCCCTCATGTGCCCTGACAGTGTCTCAACTACCTCCAACATTCCCTCCCTCATGTGCCCTGACAGCATTCCCATTTCTTGTGAGAGTGTTGTTACTTCTCCCGACAGTCCCGATACCTCATCACCCATCCCACTGATGGTGTCCAGGAGTGATCGGGTAAGGTCAATGCTGTCCACGCTCATTGCCATCATCTGAACCACATCTGTTAGATCCTGTACCTCAGGAGAGCGCTGTCGAGCTCTCCTTCCCCTCCTCACCCTGGGTGTGGCTTGCTACATCCCACTGGGACCCGCAGCCTTGGCCTGTGAGAACCCACGGAATGTCCCAATACTCGTACCACTCAGGAAAGGGGCTGGCACCTCAATGGGCAGCAGCTGCACCTCCTCCAGAGTGAGTACAACAGTGGGGGCTTCATCCATCCCCTCCCCTTACCCCTCCCCTCCCCTTTCCCCTCCCCTCCCCCTCGCCCCCATGTTCTTGGTCTGGAAGGTGGGAATGGAAGATATTCTCCTCTTCAGGCTCATCCGTGTCTGAATCTTCTTCTGCATCGGCTTCAGCAGCAGAGGAGGGGCCAGGGTGGGTGGTATGAGTAGGCTCACACAGTGCAGGCAGCAGGCTCATTTGAAGGACCACGATGAATGATAGCACATTGCATTAACCGTAGCGTGGCTGACGGAGACATCCCCATGAACCAAAGCATGGCTAGCCCGCGCAGTACTTAACATTTAGCAAAGCCAGACTGTGGAATTTGCAGGACTTACCCTCTCCCTCGAGTGTGGGCCCAGCTTGTGCAGTGGTGGTTGCTTTTCTCCAGGCAGGACCCATCAAAGCAGCGACCCTCTCTTCCAAGGGTGTCAGTGGGTGCAGATTTGCCGGGCTTCCTCCTGTTCGAGTTCTTTCCCTTTTGTTGTGTGCCACCTTCCTCTGCAAAGATGAAAATATAACTTTTTAGAGAGGGTGTCTTTCTGCTGGGTGGGACATACAGCTGGTTACATTTACAATTGCAATTCCATTGAAAAATGAAAATATTACTTACACTAACTACTTGACCAAGGTCCTGCCACTTCTTTTTGCACTGGCCTCCAGACCTCGGGGTGGTCACCATTATACAGTAATCTTCTGCAACTTGGTTCCAGCGTTGCTCTATTTCTTTTAGTGAAACTTTTATGTGACCTCTGCTGGTGTCCAGCTCGTGCCAGCTGGCCTCAATCACAGTAACCAGGGCCTTCCCTTCACCCTGTGACAAATTCTTGGTCCTTGAGCCGCGTTGCATCTTGTATTTCTGCTCCGATTTTTCCACTGAGAATTAAAGTTCTCACTTACAACTGGCTCTTTAAAGATGGTCGAATGCAGACCGGGAGCTGTACTGGGCACACGCGCCCACAGCAGTCGCGTCAAAAACGTCCATTTCTTTTCGTGTATGCACAGAAGGGGGGGTCATCGTTTTTTTGGCGCAGACATTAGGCCCCACCCCCTGAGGTTACAGGACAGGCTGCACGGCACCAAGTTCAAAAAATAGAACAGGGAAACTTGCTAGTTATTTTCTGGAGTAGTCGGGGCCAAAAGAAATGGGCGCAACTCTGGCAATATGCCAAAAAACGGCATTGGGGAAAATTGAGCCCAAAAACTGGACAATGAGAGAAAACATAATGGTTGCAAAATTGCCCCTATTTAAAGCCCCGTTAGTGCCTCTGGTGGGCACTAACGGGATGCAATAAACTTCCGCCTGGGGGAGGGGGGGGCGGGGTGTGACTGCCGCACTGGGAAATTGCCCGGGTATTTGCGGAGGTGTTGTCATGGCAGCGGCGCGCACTGTTAGCATCCCGATCTGCCGCACAACCACCGATGACGTCATTGCTTGTGCAGCGAACCTTCACCGTTCTGTGCCAACCCCTCAACACCCATAGGGGGAAATTGCCCTGCGGGTCGTGAAGCTGGCCGACATCCGCTCTTGGGGTGCGAGTTAAAGGGGAGCGCGCCAGTGCCCCGGGACTGCCATTTTTTTTGTCGGCCGACTCTCGAGTCGGCTGAACGACTGCGGGCCTAGCGTGGTCGTGCAGCCTGGCACTCTGTTTTGGGTGGTGGGCTACTGATCCGGTCCCACGCTGCCCTGGTGGCCCAGTGAGGACCATCAGAGGCCTTGCAGGGAGCGCAGTGGCCCTTCCCTTTAAGCGAAGGGGAGGGACATTGAAGCGCAACAGCGCTACACAGAGCAGTCGCGTAGCGCTTCCTTCAGTGCCCCTGTAGCGGCCCGGGACCTGCCCCCAAAGGAAGTGGAGTCTGCGAGATCATGCTCCGCTTCCTTTGAGGAGTGGTAAGGACAATTCCGTGGTTGGGGTGGAATCCTGCGGCGGGCGCTAAAAGTCCCGGCCCGGAAAGTTACCGCTCCCTATCGGGGCGCGGGGCAATTTCACCCCATAATCTACCTTCATTATGCTACATAAGAATATAGAAATTAGGAGCAGGAGTCGGCCATTCGGCCCCTCGAGCCTGCTCCACCATTCAATAAGATCACGGCTGATCTTCGACCTCAACTCCACTTTCCCGCCCGATCCCCATATCCCTCGATTCCCCTAGAGCCCAAACGTCTCTCGATCTCAGCCTTGCTGCTGTTCATAGTGCTGTTTGTCTCAAACGGAGGATAAATACCACAAATACAACAGTACAACTTATTTAGCAATCACTGCCAAGATCAATTCAAGCCAGTTACAACTAATAGAAGCATTTCCATCCCTCGTGAATGGATCGTCCCGTTGACAGTTCCTGCAGCACAGTGTGACCAAGACTGCTGATTTATATTAAGTGAGTTAGCAATTAGTCACTTTTCTGAAATCTTATTGAATACTAAATCTTCTTCAACTTTAAAGGAATGTACATTTAAATAATGGATGCAAGTTTTGATTAAAAAAATCTAATGGTACTGCCATACCCTCCTCCCCCCCCCCCCAGAAAGTGGGAAAATTATTGAAAAAATCCTGAAAGATAGGATATATCTACATTTGGAAAGGCAAGGATTAATTAGGGACAGTCAGCACGGATTTGTTAAGGGAAGATCGTGTCTGACTAACCTGATTGAATTTTTTGAGGAGGTAACCAGGAGGGTCGATGAGAGTAGTGCGTACGATGTAGTATATATGGACTTTAGCAAAGCTTTTGATAAGGTCCCACATTGTAGACTGGTCATGAAGGTTAAAGCCCATGGGATACAGGGCAAAGTGGCAAGTTGGATCCAAAATTGGCTTGGAGGTCGGAAGCAAAGGGTAATGGTTGATGGATGTTTTTGTGACTGGAAGGATGTTTCCAGTGGGGTACCACAGGGCTCAGTACTGGGTCCCTTGCTTTTTGTGGTATATATCAACGATTTAGATTTGAATATAGGGAGTATGATTAAGAAGTTTGCAGACGACAATAAAATTGGCTGTGTGGTTGATAATGAAGAGGAAAGTTATGGGCTGCAGGAGGATATCAATCTACTGGTCAGGTGGGCAGAGCAGTGGCAAATGGAATTTAATTCAGAGAAGTGTGAGGTGATGCACTTTGGGAGGGCTAATAAGGAAAGGGTATACACATTAAGCGGTAGGCCACTTAATAGTGTAGATGAACAAAGGGACCTTGGAGTGCTTGTCCACAGATCCCTGAAAGTAGCAGGCCAGGTGAATAAGGTGCTTAAGAAGGCATACGGAATGCTTGCCTTTATTGGCCGAGGCATAGAATATAAGAGCAGGGAGGTTATGCTTAAATTGTATAATACTTTGGTTAGGCCACAGCTGGAGTACTTTGTGCAGTTCTGGTCACCGTATTATAGGAAGGACATGATTGCACTAGAGAGGGTGCAGGGAAGATTTACTAGGATACTGCCTGGAATGGAGAATCTTAGTTAAGAGGACAGATTGGGTAGGCTGGGTTTGTTCTCATTGGAACAGAAGAGGTTGAGAGGAGACCTCATTGAGGTGTACAAAATATTGATGGGCCTGGACATATGAATAGTAAGGGCCTATTTCCATTGGTGGACAGGCCTATTACAGGGGGGCATAGTTTTAAGGTGGTTGGTGGAAGGTTTAGAGGGGATTTGAGGGGGGGCTTCTTTACACAGAGGGTTGTGGGGATCTGGAACTTGCTGCCTGGAAGAGTGGTGGATGCAGAAACCCTCACCACTTTTAAGAGATGGTTGGATGGGCACTTAAAGTGCAGTAACCTGCAGGGTTACAGACCTAGAGCTGGTAATTGGGATTAGACTGGATGACCTTTTGTTGGATGGCGCAGATATAATGGTAAGTACTGCAGGAAATAGAATACGACCAGGGTGCTCTCCTGGACTGGTTTCGATCGCATGGATGGGTTGGAGAGGAATTTTCCCAGATTTTTTCTCCCTAAATTGGCCTGGGTTTTTAATCTGGTTTTTGCCTCTCCCAGGAGATCACATGGCTCCGGTTGGGGTGGAGTGTAGAATGTTTCAGTGTAAGGGGTGTCACAGTTGTGTGGGGCGGACTGGTTGGGCTGGGTGCTCTTTGCCTTTCCGCCATTGTTCATTGTTCATAGGTTTATATGTAACCTTCAGGGTTCCTGACCAAGGGCCATGCGGCTCTTTGTCGGCTGGCGCGGACACGATGGGCCGGAATGGCCTCCTTCTGAGCTGTAAATTTTGATGTTTCTATACATGGCACAACACAAAACATGGACTGCAGGCAGGAGATGTACCAGTGAGCTTAACGTCTGAAAATTGCAATTACTTTGAACTAAAATGATGCAAGAGAAAACGAGGCAGATGCCAACTGCTGAGCAGATCAGAGACCACAGAGGACCTGAATTCAGAAGGTCCTCACTGCTCAGCAGTAATCAATGGTGGAAGACCATGTGCTCCAAATGGCAAGACTGGTGACGCTTTGCACTCACGCTGCCTCTGCTCCAGGTACAACTGCATCCCACAAACACGTCTCGAGACATCATGCCATCAGCAGTTTTCCAGGTTTGGCTTTATGATGTCAGCAGGGTGTTCAGGTAGCTAGTCCTGAGTTTCCGCTCGATTGCACGATTGTTTTCGGCGCAACTCCCCCAATATCGGCGTAACCAACTGTTCCCGTCGCAGCCCGGGATCGACTTTATCCATATCAAAGTTCACGCATGATCAAAACTGTGAATGTCCCCCCCACCCCCCGCCAAAAAAAACATTCGGGGGAACGGTTGACGTAACCGCCGGGAAAGGATTGTGACACTTTCAGCGCAAATTGCTTTCAACGCAACTCGAGTTTCCGCGATCTTTTGCGGCAATTTTAAAAGCATCGCGCCTGAAGCAGGTCCCACCCATAAAACTGACCACACCCCCCCCGATCAAATTAATCATCTGTGGCTCAGTGGGTAGCACTCTCGTCTCTGAGTCAGAAGGTTGTGGGTTCAAGTCCCACTCCAGGGACTGGAGCACATAAATCCAGGCTGACACTCCCAGTGCAGTGCTGAGGGAGTGCTGCACTGTCGGAGGTGCCGTCTTTTGGATGAGATGTTAAACTGAGGCCCCGTCTGCTCTCTCAGGTGGATGTAAAAGATCCCATGGCACTATTTCGAAGAGCAGGGGAGTTATCCCCGGTGTCCTGGGGCCAATATTTATCCCTCAATCAACATCACTAAAACAGATTATCTGCTCATTATCACATTGCTGTTTGTGGGAGCTTGCTGTGCACAAATTGGTTGCCGCGTTTCCCACATTACAACAGTGACTACACTCCAAAAGTACTTCATTGGCTGTAAAGCACTTCGAGATATCCGGTGGTTGTGAAAGGCGCTATATAAATGCAAACCTTTCTTTTTCTTTTTTAATCACCAATTGGAGTTTCCACTAATTGCTTTGCAATAATTACGCTGCAATGTTTGGGCACACGGACACAATGAGCTGCGTTTTGAAATGTTTTGAATTCATTTTTTTTAAATTTAGTAAGAAACTCACTACTACACCCCAATCTAACCAGAAAATAGTTCTGTATATATATTTTTTAAGTAATTCCAGTCATTTAAAGTCGGGTTACTCACAGGTGGTTAATTGACGAAATTCTTATTGTGATAAGCCCATTGTCAGCTCCAGTCTGAGCCATATCAAGGGTTGTTTTTGAAAGGAACATTTTTTAAAGTTTTAAAATGTCTCCCGATTACATTGGTTCATGGTAGATTTTGCGACGCCGATATGGAACTAAGTTTGAGCCAGAATTGCAAATTGCACCTAACGCAGAAACTCTACCCCAGTATGTTAAATTTCACATCCGCAACCAATTTTTGCACAGCAAGGTCCCACAAACAGCAGTGAGATGAATGATGACTGGGCCTGTACTCTCTGGGGTTTAGAAGAATGAGAGGTGATCTCATTGAAACATATAAGATTCTGAGGGGGCTTGACAGGGTAGATGCTGAGAGGTTGTTTCCCCCGGGCTGGGGAGACTCTAGAACCAGGGGTCACAGTCTCAGGATAAGGGATCGGCCATTTAAAACTGAGATGAGGAGGAATTTCTTCACTCAGAGTGATACGTCCTTACTATCCAGTATAAATGCACACGAGGCCCATGCTTGAGAGAAGGTCAGTCTGTGACCTGTCCTTTATTTCTTAGCACTCAAGTGATGAAGGTGGGTGGAGCTTCCCCTTTAATACCTGAAGGTCCAGGTTAGGAGTGTCTCCCCCTTGTGGTCAGTGTTCTCATGGTGTACAACTTAGGTCAGTTTATACATGGGTTACATTGCTGGTTGAATACATGACACAGAGGGTGGTGAATCTTTGGAATTCTCTGCCCCAGAGGGCTGTGGAGCCTCAGTCGTTGAGTATATTCAAGGCAGAGATTGATAGAGTTTTGGATATTAAGGAAATCAACGGATATGGGAACAGTGCAGGAAAGTGGAGTTGAGGTCAATGATCAGCCATGATCTCATTGAATGGAGGAACAGGCTTGAGGGGCTGAATGGCCTACTCCTGCTCCTATTTCTTATGTTCTATCCTCTGAAATGAACCCCAGTATCTCCTTTGTAATCAATTATAACCACTATTGTTCAGGTTTGTTTGATCAGGTGTGAATGACAAAGAGCGATTTGAAGTCCCCCTGGATTGAATGATTATGACACGAGGTACACTGCACATTTGTTAGGTTCATGTTTTAATTGAAAGACCTGACCACAGCTAGTCTGAATCCAACAGGGACTGTAGTTACATAGCAACTGATTCGTCAACCCCTGATTAGGTCTCACCTCGCCTCAGCAATAGGTGGCATTGCCCTTCACAGAACTATGCACTACAATCATTCGGCAGTTGCTACCTATCTATTTATTTTACAATTTGTGACTGACTGCTTGGTGTGACCACATTGTCCACATGCCTGACACAAGACTCCTAAAGCAAGCGCTCTACTCGGAACTCCTACACGGCAAGCGAGCCCCAGGTGGGCAGAGGAAACGTTACAAGGACACCCTCAAAGCCTCCCTGATAAAATGCAACATCCCCACCGACACCCGGGAGTCCCTGGCCAGAGAGTGCCCTAAGTGGAGGAAGAGCATCCGGGAGGGCACTGAGCACCTCGAATCTCGTCACCGAGAGCATGCAGAAACCAAGCGCAGGCAGCGGAAGGAGCGTGCGGCAAACCAGACTCCCCACCCACCCTTTCCTTCAACCACTGTCTGTCCCACCTGTGACAGAGACTGTAATTCCCGTATTGGGCTGTTCCGTCACCTGAGGGCTCACTTTTAGAGTGGAAGCAAGTCTGCCTCGATTTCGAGGGACTGTCTATGATGATGATGAACGCAAGCACATCGAACATTTGTTCAACAGGTGAGCAGCGACCCATTGTTCAAAATACAGGGGCTTCAGTACTGTGCGCATGTGCAGGAAGAGAATGTCGGCTGATGGGGAGTGGCTTGTAAACCAATATGTGGAGAAACTATAAGCTGATAATTCATAAGTGTTCAGACGTCTCCAGGATCAATGTCACAGATAAAATCTTTCTCAAACAAAACAAGGGGCTCAATTTTCCCCAAAGCTATTTTTTGGCGTAATTGAAGAGTTACGCCGTTTTTTGGGGGCCAAAAAAAATCTTCTAAGTTTCCTCGGCTGAATTCCTTTTGGTACCGCCTAGCCTGTCGTTTAGTTTTGGGGGTGGAGCCTTGATCTGCGCCAAAAAGATCGGGTTGCCACGGTAACCAGGGACACAATGCGGGCGGAGGCTGAGAAGAGAAACATACAGCCAGCTCACAACCTGCACAAGTACATTACACATTGCAGCAACTTACCTCCATTACATTATTAAAGTGTATTGACCAAAGTCTATCGCCCGCTCACAGCGCTCCCAATGCTGGTCCCGGAACCTGCTCCTATCCCAGGCCGAATAGCCTCCTCCCTTCCGGTCCCCACTCTCTCCCACCTCTCCTGCTGCTGCTGTCTGGGCATCTGATTTATTTAACTCACCAGAAGGTTTTTCCACAGAGACCGGCCTGAAAAGAATTGGAATAAATCGGAGCTGGCCAAACTTGGTTAAATGGCCAGGATTGGCGCGGGGTGGCAGGTTACGCCCCCATGACACAAAAAAACCGAACCTAAAACAATTGTAACGAATTGATTTACACTGCCGCACATTGATTGGGGAAACTTGTATTTTTTAACTTACGCCAAAAAAACAGCATCAATCACCGGGGAAAATGGAGCCCAAGGAGAGGCAATATAAACTAAAGGGTACAATCTTAAGTTGGTGCATGAACAGAGAGACCGGGGGGCCAAAATTGTCCCTTCTCTTAAGGCCTGTTATCGACGGAAATCGCGGCCACGCTGTGGAGTGCAATCTTTGGTGCAATGGCCACCATTTTTTCAATTCCGCTCCTGCGGTATTGCGGCAGTGACCCGCTGGCCCCCATCGTACCGCTCCACTGCTGCCGATCAGTCCGTCCGAAGTGTGTCATAAGACGCGTCGATGTTCCCCCCACTCTCGACGGTGAAATTCCACCAAAATAATCTTGCTCCCGCCGGGCGGTGCCAAAAGCTGCTTTTTCTGCCAGTGCAGTGAGGCTGTGTCAGTGTAAAATGGTGGTGCAGCCCCCATCAAAGGGGAGGGCACACTGACGTCGCCGTCATGTATTTTCTTATTGGCCAACTGCCACGTCGGGCCGGCAACGATGCCCCCGGGTTCAGCCAGGCCGCCAACAGGCAGCCTGTCACCCGCTGGCCTGGCCACAACCCTCCCTGGTGACCCAGAGGGTCAAAGTTTGAAAATCGCGCAGGCTGTCCCCTTTCAGCAGAGGGGAGAGCCACGGTGAGGCGGCGCCGTGATGATGTCATCAGCGCTACGTTGATGGCTGACAGCGGCGGCCACTCTGCCCACCTCCAACTTCCGCCCCCCTCGTGTGCTCACCGCCGCACTTTCGCCCCCCCCCCATTGTTACCCACTTCCGGTCCGCCTAAAAAAGCCAAAGAGCGGAATTTCGCTCAAGAGGCCACCATGTCCACCGCGCCGGTAAAATCACCAGAAACACGGTCGGTGCACCCCGTTTCCAGCGGTGGGCAATTTCAACCCCCTGCTCTTTGTCATTAACACCTGATCAAACAAACCTCAACAATACTGGTTATAATTGATTATAAAGGAGATACTGAGGTTCATTTCATAGGATTACATCGAATATACGGCACAGAAACAGGCCAGTTAGCCAAACCATCCATGCCGGCATTTATGCTCTCCGAGAGTCTCCGCTCGTCCTTCTTCGTCTAAATCTATCATTGAAGGGGGCCGGGCAGGTTGAGAAAGCGGTTAAAAAAAGCATACAAAAAAAGCATGGGCTTCATAAATAGAGGCATAGGCAAGGAATTATGATGAACCTGTATAAAACACGGGTTCGGCCTCAACTGGAGTATTGTGTCCAATTCTGGGCACCACACTTTAGGAAGGATGTGAAGGCCTTAGAGAGGGAGCAGAAAAGATTTACGAGAATGGTTCCAGGGATGAGGGACTTCAGTGACGTGGATAGACTGGAGAAGCTGGGGTTGTTCTCCTTGGAGCAGAGAAGGTTGAGAGGAGATTTGATCGAGGTGTTCAAAATCATGAGGGGTCTGGACAGAGTAGATCGAGAGAAACTGTTCCCATTGGTGGAAGGGTCGAGAACCAGAGGACACAGATTTAAGGCGATTGGCAGAAGAACCAAAGGCGACATGAAGGAAAAACGTTTTTACGCAGCGAGTGGTTAGGATCTGGAATGCGCTGCCTGAGAGGGTGGTGGAGGCAGACTCAATCGTGGCTTTCAAAAGGGAGTTGGATAAGTATCTGAAGGGGAAATAATCACAGGGCTCCGGGGAAAGGGCGGGGGAGTGGGACTGGCTGAGGGGCTCTTGCAGAGAGCCGGCACAGGCTCGACGGGCCGAATGGCCTCCTTCTGTGCTGTAACCGATCTGTGATTCTATGAAAAAGTGCTTCATGACTCAAACACTCTCCAACGCTTACTGCCACAATCGTTCCACGGTCGCCCCATGCCTTCCTGACAGCTAGAAGTTAATAAGAGTTGCATTTCGTACGGTGTTCTCACATAACCCCGATTAATACATCTTATCCCAAACTATATTATCAGCACTCAGTCACAAGGCTCCATGATTAAGAATCGTTTTCAAATGTGTACATGGCCCACCGGTATTGCTCACAGGCCCATAAAAAGATTGAACAATTTGATAAATGATGCCTACTTAAGACAGCCAGAAGTGTGATCGAGCTGTTGTTCTCTCATCCAATCATTTACATTCCAATTTCATCAAATTAAATTGAAACAGCCAGAATTCTCCACGCTGGAACCGGATTTCTGGAAGATAGATTATTGCAATTAAATTGAAATAATTAACCATATTTTTAAAAAGGAAAACTAACGACAGATAATTAAAGAACGCACAATATAATTGTTATAGATTTATATTGTAGCATCCAGCTGAATTCAATCTCCATTCAGAAACATAGAAAATAGATGCAGGAGTAGGCCATTCGGCCCTTCTAGCCTGCACCGCCATTCAATGAGTTCATGGCTGAACATGCAACTTCAGTACCCCATTCCTGCTTTCTCACCATACCCCTTGATTCCCCTAGTAGTAAGGACTCCATCTAACTCCTTTTTGAATATATTTAGTGAATTGGCCTCAACAACTTTCTATGGTAGAGAATTCCACAGGTTCACCACTCTCTGGGTGAAGAAATTCCTCCTCATCTCGGTCCTAAATGGCTTGCCCCTTATCCTTAGACTGTGACCCCTGGTTCTGGACTTCCCCAACATTGGGAATATTCTTCCTGCATCTAACCTGTCTAAACCCATCAGAATTTTAAACGTTTCTATGAGGTCCCCTCTCATTCTTCTGAACTCCAGTGAATACAAGCCCAGTTGATCCAGTCTTTCTTGATAGGTCAGTCCCGCCATCCCGGGAATAAGTCTGGTGAACCTTCGCTGCACTCCCTCAATAGCAAGAATGTCCTTCCTCAGGTTAGGAGACCAAAACTGTACACAGTACTCCAGGTGTGGCCTCACCAAGGCCCTGTACAACTGTAGCAACACCTCCCTGCCCTTGTACTCAAATCCCCTCGCTATGAAGGCCAACATGCCATTTGCTTTCTTAACCGCCTGCTGTACCTGCATGTCAACCTTCAATGACTGATGTACCATGACACCCAGGTCTCATTGTACCTCCCCTTTTCCTAATCTGTCACCATTCAGATAATAGTCTGTCTCTCTGTTTTTACCACCAAAGTGGATAACCTCACATTTATCCACATTATATTTCATCTGCCATGCATTTGCCCACTCACCTAACCTATCCCAGTCGCTCTGCAGCCTCATAGCATCCTCCTCGCAGCTCACACTGCCACCTAACTTAGTGTCATCCGCAAATTTGGAGATACTACATTTAATCCCCTCGTCTAAATCATTAATGTACAGTGTAAACAGCTGTGGCCCCAGCACAGAACCCTGTGGTACCCCACTAGTCACTGCCTGCCATTCTGAAAAGTCTCCATTTACTCCTACTTTTTGCTTCCTGTCTGACAACCAGTTCTCAATCCATGTCAGCACACTACCCCCAATCCCATGTGCTTTAACTTTGCACATTAATCTCTTGTGTGGGACCTTGTCGAAAGCCTTCTGAAAGTCCAAATACACCACATCAATTGGTTCTCCCTTGTCCACTCTACTGGAAACATCCTTAAAAAATTCCAGAAGATTTGTCAAGCATGATTTCACTTTCACAAATCCATGCTGACTTGGACCTATCATGTCACCTCTTTCCAAATGCGCTGCTATGACATCCTTAATAATTGATTCCATCATTTTACCCATTACCGATGTCAGATTGACCGGTCTATAATTCCCTGTTTTCTCTCTCCCTCCTTTTTTAAAAAGTGGGGTTACATTGGCTACCCTCCACTCCATAGGAACTGATCCAGAGTCTATGAAATGTTGGAAAATGACTGTCAATGCATCCGCTATTTCCAAGGCCACCTCCTTAAGTACTCTGGGATGCAGTCCATCAGGCCCTGGGGATTTATCGGCCTTCAATCCCATCAATTTCTCCAACACAATTTCCCGACTAATAAGGATTTCCCTCAGTTCCTCCTCCTTAATAGACCCTCTGACCCCTTTTATATCCGGAAGGTTGTTTGTGTCCTCCTTAGTGAATACCGAACCAAAGTACTTGTTCAATTGGTCCGCCATTTCTATGTTCCCTGTTATGACTTCCCCTGATTCTGACTGCAGGGGACCTACGTTTGTCTTTACTAACCTTTTTCTCTTTACATATCTATAGAAACTTTTGCAATCCGTCTTAATGTTCCCTGCAAGCTTCTTCTCGTACTCCATTTTCCCTGCCCTAATCAAACCCTTTGTCCTCCTCTGCTGAGTTCTAAATTGCTCCCAGTCCCCGGGTTCGCTGCTATTTCTGGCCAATTTGTATGCCACTTCCTTGGCTTTAATACTATCCCTGATTTCCCTTGATAGCCACGGTTGAGCCACCTTCCCTTTTTTATTTTTACGCCAGACAGGAATGTACAATTGTTGTAGTTCATCCATGCGGGATTATTTAAAAAAATAATCCCGCATGCTAACACCTGGGAGTGTCAGCTAGATTTTTGTACACACGTCTCGAGTGGGACTTGAACCCATAACCTTCTGACTCAATAGGTGTGAGTGCTGCCCACTGAGTCACCACTGACACTCCCAGTGCAGTGCTGAGGGAGCGCCGCACTGTCGGTGGTGCTGCCTTTCGGATGAGACGTTAAACCGAGGCCCCGTTTGTCTCTCAGGTGGATGTAAAAGATCCCACGGCGCTATTTCGAAGTAGAGCAGGGGAGTTATCCCCGGTGTCCTGGGGCCAATATTTATCCCTCAATCAACATCACTTAAAAAACAGCTCATCTGGCCATTATCATCATCAAAGGGACGAGTTCACAGATGTTTCAGTGAAGGACCCGATGTTCCAGTCCTGAATTCCAGTTGAGGGGGTGGAAGATGCCTGTGCGTGGATTTTTTTAATGTGCGGTGACCGTTGCACACCAGCCACCACACGGGTCGTGAAAGGCGCTATATAAATGCAAGTTTCTCTTTTATCTTCTCAAGGGGGCCATTTGTGCCTCACTCAATGGGTGAACACAATAGTCCACAAGTTGATTTCTGAGATGAAGGGGTTGTCTTATGATGAAAGGTTGAGCAGGTTGGGCCTGTACTGATTGAAGTTTAGAAGAATGGGAGGTGATCTTATTGAAACATTTAAGATTCTGAAGGGGCTTGTCAGGGTAGATGCAGAGAGGCTGTTTCCCCTTGTGGGGAATCTAGAACTAGGGAGCATAGTTTCAGAATAAGGGGCTGCCCATTTAAAATGGAAATGAAGAAGAATTTCTTCTGTCGGAGGGTTGTAAATCTGTGGAATTCTCTGCCCCAGAGAGCTGTGGAGGCTGGGTCATTGAATATATTTAAGGCCGAGATAGACAGATTTTTGAGCGTTAAGGGAAGTCAAGGGTTATGGGGAGCGGGCGGGGAAGTGGAGCTGAGTCCATGATCAGATCAGCCACGATCTTATTGAATGGCGGAGCAGGCTCGAGGGGCCGAATGGCCGACTCCTGCTCCGATTTCTTATAATAATGACGGTTGAAGCTCAATTGACTGGACTCCCAGAATGAGCTGATGTGTTATTGTAGAACGCTCACAGCACAGTTGTGTTGTGGTTTGCGTAATATTATTGAAACTTTCCTTAAACCAACAGTGATATCATTTTATCAATGATGTTTTTCACAACCAATCATGACAAAGGCCCACACAAAGTTGTTTCAGGATCATTTAACTATCTGGCAACAGGATGTTTTGGGTTGTAAAACAAAGTGCATTTGCACAGGTTTGAAATAAGCCACAAGATGCAGGCATTTGGAGAATGTGTATTAAGGTCGAATATTAATACCATTAGCCAGGATGATGGGGAATAATAGGAGAGAAATGAGCTCATCACAGAGGCTCCCAATAAACTTTCATACCTTGTGTTAGATCGCCCACCTTATGAGAGATTGAACAAGAGGGAGAAATTTGGTATTGCTCTGTTTGGGGCATTAACATTTGAAATGTTAACGCCAGGTGTTAACGATACTGAACTTCTACTAACTTGGGTGTTATCACCCCAGGAAGGAAGTGGAGTGCTAACTCAAGTGCTCATGGCCTCAGTAGGCTGTTACAGGGGTGCTAGCTCCGAGCGCTAACCAATTTCAGATGCAATGCATTCAGTAATAATCTTTCACACTGGCTCATTGCAGCTCTTAAAGGAGAGGTTGTAACTTTGTGCAGATCCTCATTTTCAGCATTGCTTGCCCTGAAGGCGACCTGTGAGCAACTGAATCCCCTGATGGCAATGGCTGATTGCACTCCCAGGGAGAGATCTCGACGTTTCACCGAGGTATTGGTGGTGGGAGTGGAGCGAAGGAGGACAGTGCTGTTCCGGCCACTGGAAGGAGGCCAATATCGCAGGTCTTCAGGGCAATGTGGAGGAAGTGGCCCAGGAGGTCTCGGCCAGTAGTGTGGTGCAACACAGCCCGTCATAGTGCCGGAAGAAATTCAACAACCTCACTCGGGTGGTCAAGGTGAGTACATGCTTCACCAGGTCGTACATACCCTCATCTGAACCTCAGTCTGTGCACACTGCCCAAAGCAGCACACCCTCCATCACTCACCCACCAAACATCTGCACCTACTCAAACTCACAGCCACATCTCGCGCCTTGCCTACAGTCACAGCTATTCAACGACAGCAGGCATATCTCCCAAACACAGAGCTGGACTCTGACTCACACACATTTGTTTCTCTTGTAGGTCACGATGGCCCACAATCGGAGGGAGCAGCAGACGAGAGACGGGGGTGATGCACATCTCCAGCAGCTCTCAGACCTGGAGGAGCGAGTGCTGTGGCTCATTGGGCCGCAGGTAGTGGGCGCCGTGGCCGTCAGCAACATCGACCCCACTGGGGGCAACAACAGTACCTTCACCCCCTCTCCTTCTCTCATCCCACTTCCGCCTCACACCACAAGCCCTGAATACCTGGGGCGAGGGCCTCCTTCTAGTGGCCGGGAATAGCACTGCCCTCATGATGGCCAAGCCGTGCAGCATGCAGCAGACGACGACGAAAATGGACACCCGCTCAGCCGAGTACTGGAGGGCGCAGGAGATCGGGATGCAATGTCTTACCGCCATCGCAAAACTCCCGTCGAATTTAGCGGTAGTTGTTGATTTCACCCATTTGCACCCCATTATGGTCCCCTGGAGGCGTTAGCGGGAGGTGCAAAGGAGTTTCTATTTCGGCCCTATGTCTAAGGGCAAGGGGATATCATTGTTAAACTCCTGGCTTACGTTATCATACCATCATCATCATCATAGGCAGTCCCTCGAATCGAGGAAGACTTGCTTCCACTCAGTGAGTTCTCAGGTGACTGAACAGCCCAATACGGGAATCACAGACTCTGTCACAGGTGAGACACACAGTGGTTGCAGGAAAGGGAGGGTGGGGAGTCTGGTTTACCGCACGCTCCTTCCGCTGCCTGCGCTTGGTTTCTGCATGCTCTCAGCGATGAGACTCGAGATACTCAGCGCCCTCCTGGATGCTCTTCCTCCACTTAGGGCGGTCTTTGGCCAGGGACTCCCAGTTGTCAGTAGGGATGTTGTACTTTATCAGGGAGGCTTTGAGGGTGTCCTTGAAATGTTTCCTCTGCCCACCTGGGGCTCGCTTGCCGTGTAGGAGTTCTGAGTAGAGCGCTTGTTTTTGGAGTCTCGTGTCGGGCATGTGGACAATGTGGCCCGCCCAGCGGAGCTGGTCGATTGTGGTCAATGCTTCGATGCTGGGGATGTTGGCTTGATTGAGAACATGGATGTTGGTGCGTCTGTCCTCCCAGGGGAGTTGCAGGATCTTGCAGAGACATCGTTGGTGGTATTTCTCTTGCGATTTGAGGTGTCTACTGTATATGGTCCACGTCTCTGAGCCTTACAGGAGGGCAGGAAGTTGGAGTCAAGTCCCATAAAATGTAACATGCTCAGAACGTTTACAGGAGTGACTGACACCACTGAAACCAAGAAGGTATCTGTGGCAGAACTGAATTTGTAACAGGGTAAAATGCGAAGACCTACAATGCATTCGCTCGGAATGCTGGCCATCGGTCGTTGTCTTCAGTGATCACAGATGCCGGCTCGTGGAAGTGGCTAATAGGGAAGCGTAAAATCGAGGCAAGCAATGGGGACGGTAATCAGAATTGTAACATTTCAAATTAAGAAGTTATTCTTCAGAAGTAAGAGTACATTAGATTAGAGCAGACTGTCATTTCTTGAGTAAACTTTTCTCATCACACACGGTTGTTCAATTTTAAAAGAGCTCTATGAGCCTAATTATCATAAGATAAATAACCATAATGACACAATCATTGGAAAGCTTGTCGTCTCTGTGCATTGACGTCATCTTTAAATGATTATTGATCCACAATAGGAAGAGTCCTGCTGATTTGAAAGCTTTCATGGTACAGAGTGTACTTGGAGCTGCATCACCTCCAACATAATAACTGAAATTATCGAAATGAACATTGCAGAATTTGTCAGATAAAGAACTACATGAAATTTCACAGCAAAGAGACGGATCATTCGGCCCAACAGGCTTATGCTGCTGTTTATGCTCCACACCAGCCCCCTCCCTACCCCTCTCCATCTCACCCCATCACCATATCCTTCTATTCCTTTCTCCCGCAGGTACCTATCTACTCGGAACTCCTACACGGCAAGTGAGCCCCAGGTGGGCAGAGGAAACGTTTCAAGGACACCCTCAAAGTGCAACATCCCCACCGACACCTGAGAGTCCCTGGCCAAAGACCACCCTAAGTGGAGGAAGAGCATCCGGGAGGGCGCTGAGCACCTCGAGTCTCGTCGCCGAGAGCATGCAGAAACCAAGCGCAGGCAGCGGAAGGAGCGTGCGGCAAACCAGACTCCCCACCCACCCTTTCCTTCAACCACTGTCTGTCCCACCTGTGACAGGGACTGTAATTCCCGTATTGGACTGTTCAGTCACCTGAGAACTCACTTTTAGAGTGGAAGCAAGTCTTCCTCGATTTCGAGGGACTGTCTATGATGATCCAGCCTCCCCTTAAATGCATCGATACTATTCGCCTCAACCTCTCCCTGTGGCAGCGAGTTCCACATTCTCACCACTCTCTGGGTAAAGAGGTTTCTCCTGATTTTCCATATTGGATTTATTAGTGATTATCTTATATTTATGGCCCCTAGTTCTCGACTCCCCCACAAGTGAAATCATCTGTTCTACACCTACCCTATCGAACCCTTTCATAATCTTACAGACCTCTGTCCCTCAGCCTTCTCTTTTCTAGACGAAAGGGCCCCAGCCTGTTCAGTCTGATAGTTGCACTCTCTTAGTCCTGGCATCAGCCTTGTAAATCTCCACACATTGTGCTAAACTGAATGAGAACAACACATGACTAATTTCCCCTTTTATTCTTTGAGATCTAAGTTGGCATGCAGCCCAGACAGAAGTGATGCTAATCCTTGATCCATTCTCCAATGATTGTTTGAACTGCTGTGAGTTTAAATCCATTAAGAAAGACTTGCATTTAAATAGTGCTTTTCACGACCACTGGATGTCTCATAGAAACATAGAAACATTGAAAATAGGTGCAGGAGTAGGCCATTCGGCCCTTCGAGCCTGCACCACCATTCAACAAGATCATGGCTGATCACCCACCCCAGCACCCCCACCGGCCCCCCCTCCACACCCCCCGACCCCCCCAGCCGCAAGGACCTCATCCAACTCCCTCCCGAACACATCCAATGAACTGGCATCAACAACTCTCCGCGGCAGGGAACCCCACAGGCCAACAACTCCCCGAGTGAAGAAGTCTCTCCCCAATCCCAGCACCAAACAGCCCACCCTCCCATCCCAAGACCGTGTCCCCCCACCGGCTCCGGACCCACCCAACACCGGGAGCACTCCCTCCACACCCAACCCGCCCCGTCCCGTCAGAATCCTTCCCAAATGCCGAACACCCCCGGATGTCGAGCCCCCAGCCCCGGCCAACCCGGAGCCACGCCCCCGCGACACCAACAACACCACATCCACCAACCGCCATCTGCGCAGTCAACCCGTCCACCCCACTCCGAACACTCCCCGCACCGAGGCACAGAGCCCCCAGGCCCGCCCCTCCAACACACTTCGCCCCCCCACAGCCCCCAGACCTCCGCTGCAATGTGGCCCCTCCTGTCCCCCGCCCTGGGTTTCTCCACCCCCCCCACACCTCCACCACTCTCCCCTCCCGCCCCCGTCTCCCCTCACCTTCCCTCTGCCTCCCCGCACAGGCTCCCATCTTGGGGGCGGTAACCTTCTGGGGCAGGGAATTTTAGCCCCCAGCGTGGAAGTCCTGCTCCCGCCGCAGAATTGGCCTTACCCCCCCTCAATGGAAGCGGAGTGTAATTTTCCACAATCCACTTCCTTTGGGGGCAGTTACCGGGGCACGACTGGATGCTCCTGTGACAGTGGGAACTGGTGCTCTCCACTCTCTGTCCTGTGACAGTGGGAACTGGTGCTCTCCACTCTCTCTCTCCTGTGACAGTGGGAACTGGTGCTATCCACTCTCCCGTCCTGTGATAGTGGGAACTGGTGCTCTCCAATCTCTGTCCTGTAACAGTGGGAACTGGTGCCCTCCACTCTCTGTCCTGTGACAGTGGGAACTGGTGCTCTCCACTCTCTGTCCTGTGACAGTGGGAACTGGTGCTCTCCATTCTCTATCCTGTGACAGTGGGAACTGGTGCCCTCCACTCTCCCGTCCTGTGACAGTGGGAACTGGTGCTCTCCACTCTCTGTCCTGTGACAGTGGGAACTGGTGCTCTCCACTCTCTCTCTCCTGTGACAGTGGGAACTGGTGCTCCACTCTCCCGTCCTGTGACAGTGGGAACTGGTGCTCTCCACTCTCTGTCCTGTGACAGTGGGAACTGGTGCTCTCCACTCTCCCGTCCTGTGACAGTGGGAACTGGTGCTCTCCACTCTCTGTCCTGTGACAGTGGGAACTGGTGCTCTCCATTCTCTGTCCTGTGACAGTGGGAACTGGTGCTCTCCACTCTCTGTCCTGTGACAGTGGGAACTGGTGCTCTCCACTCTCTGTCCTGTGACAGTGGGAACTGGTGCTCTCCACTCTCCCGTCCTGTGACAGTGGGAACTAGTGCTCTCCACTCTCTGTCCTGTGACAGTGGGAACTGGTGCTCTCCACTCTCTATCCTGTGACAGTGGGAACTGGTGCTCTCCACTCTCCCGTCCTGTGACAGTGGGAACTAGTGCTCTCCACTCTCTGTCCTGTGACAGTGGGAACTGGTGCTCTCCACTCTCTATCCTGTGACAGTGGGAACTGGTGCTCTCCACTCTCCCGTCCTGTGATAGTGGGAACTGGTGCTCTCCACTCTCTGTCCTGTGACAGTGGGAACTGGTGCTCTCCACTCTCTGTCCTGTGACAGTGGGAACTGGTGCTCTCCACTCTCTGTCCTGTGACAGTGGGAACTGGTGCTCTCCACTCTCTGTCCTATGACAGTGGGAACTGGTGCTCTCCACTCTCTGTCCTGTGACAGTGGGAACTGGTGCTCTCCACTCTCCCGTCCTGTGACAGTGGGAACTGGTGCTCTCCACTCTCTGTCCTGTGACAGTGGGAACTGGTGCTCTCCACTCTCTGTCCTGTGACAGTGGGAACTGGTGCTCTCCACTCTCTGTCCTGTGACAGTGGGAACTGGTGCTCTCCACTCTCCCGTCCTGTGATAGTGGGAACTGGTGCTCTCCACTCTCTGTCCTGTGACAGTGGGAACTGGTGCTCTCCACTCTCTGTCCTGTGACAGTGGGAACTGGTGCTCTCCACTCTCTGTCCTGTGACAGTGGGAACTGGTGCTCTCCACTCTCTGTCCTGTGACAGTGGGAACTGGTGCTCTCAACTCTCTGTCCTGTGACAGTGGGAACTGGTGCTCTCCACTCTCCCGTCCTGTGACAGTGGGAACTGGTGCTCTCCACTCTCTGTCCTGTGACAGTGGGAACTGGTGCTCTCCACTCTCTGTCCTGTGACAGTGGGAACTGGTGCTCTCCACTCTCTGTCCTGTGACAGTGGGAACTGGTGCTCTCCACTCTCCCGTCCTGTGACAGTGGGAACTGGTGCTCTCCACTCTCTCTCTCCTTGACAGTCTCAAAGTGCTTTGCAGCCAACGAAGTACTTTTGGAGTGTAGCCACTGTTGTAATGTGAGAAATGCGGTAGCCAATTTGCGCACAGCAAGCTCCCACATACAGCAACGTGATAATGACCAGATTACCTGTTTTTTTTTTGAGAGAAACAGTTAACATTTCGGTTCTGTGACCCTTCATCAGAACTGGGTCGTTGACCTGAAACGTTAACTCTGTTTCTCTCCACAGATGTTGCCTGTCCTGATTGTTTTTATATCAGATTCCAGCATCTGCAGTATTTTGCTTTGGTAATCTGTTTTAGTGATGTTGATTGAGGGAAAAACATTGGCCCAGGACACCGGGGAGAACTCCCCTGCTCAAGTGCTGTATGGTGCCGGTCAGTATGTCTCCTGAAACATTGAAAAAAAAGCAGATGTACAAATGTTCTCTTTCACTAAAACCATAGCAACAAAGATCCCCCTCTCTCCCCACTCTCGCCTCCAGTTTCTCTCTTCTTGTGTTGGAGACACTAACAGTTGCTGGGGCAAGGATCCACAGGCACCAACGGAAAAATGGCTGCCCATCACGTGAGGCGAGACAGCGACTGTTTTACAGGATATTCAACCAAGTGGAGCATCACAGGCCAAGCCCAGCTGGCAACTACAAACACATTCTTTTCAAAAACTGTTACTTGATGCAAACAGGAGCAGGAACTCTGGCCAACCTTTCTCCTCTTTCCCAGTCTGGTTGGGAGAGAGAGGTCAATTGGACCATCCCTATTGGCACCCAGGTGAATGAACTCAGCACAGACCAGTGATTGAACCCTGGCCTTTTCTGGGCCGTGTTATTCAACTTCACATGTGGGTGAGGCAATTACCAACTGACCTATTGGGGGAAGCACAGAGCTACTTAAAAATATATATATTAATTAAACATTTCCAAAGCATGGCTAGTAGCCTAATCTAATGCATTTGCTTCATGGGTTCTTTGCTTAAGAATTCATAGCAACACATTGCTATTAAGAACTAGTTGGTTTATTAGCAAAGGTTTAACAATCACACGACACATTACCAGTTCATCCACCAGGCTCACAACCACCTGCCCCATCGTGGATCCCCCGAACCCAACTGGCTGGGGTTTTATTGAGTCTTGTGAACATCACGTGACTGGCTAAGCCACTCACAACTCAACAGCTCTCCCAGCCTGTGGGCATCCTCACGGGGGAATACATTGCACCTAACAGTGTAGTTGGATGTAGTTTGAAGGTGGCACTCGGCTGGCTAATCAAGGGAGAAATGCTTCTATCCAACTGAGTATGGATCCATTTCCCGATAGATATCTCATTCAGTCAGCCTGTTGGAGGAGATCCCATTGCCAGCCAACATGATCAAGATCAGACTTTATAATTACACAATTCCAGGGCTACCAAATGCCCTCCCCATCTCAAAACATAACAAACTCCCCACGAGTAGCAATTCCTTTAGAAGAATGAGAGGTGATCTTATTGAAACGTATAAGATTCTGAGGGGGCTGGACAGAGAGGATGTTTCCCCCCATGGGGGAATCTAGAACTAAGGGGCAGAGCTTCAGAATAAGGGGTCACCCATTTAAAATGGAAATGAGGAGAAATTTCTTCTCTTAGCAGGTGGGGAATCTTTGGCATTCTCTGCCCCAAGAGCTGTGGAGGCTGGGTCATTGAATATATTTAAGGTGGAAATAGACAGATTTTTGAACAATAAGGGAGTCAAGGGTTATGGAGAGCGGGCAGGGAAGTGGATTTGAGGCTAAGATCAGATCAGCCATGATCCTATTGAATGGCGGAGCAGGCTTGGGGGCTGAATGGCTCCAATTTCTTATGTTTTTATATTCTTATGTTCCTGTCAGGCCCTCTCTTTATACAAAGCAGTCAAAAATAATTGAGGTACAAGGAAAAATAATGGGAATTACTGAGATTTCTGGATATAGAAAGGTTAATGCTCTGGGCAGATGAGGTTACAGATTGGACCCCTCTCGACCAGGACTCACTGGTCCAGAAACATCCGTGGTTCGGCATTAGCTGGGCCTGAGGGAGAGGACGTTTTTTTTTTAAGTTTCGATTGGCTGGAGCGGGTCAGTCAGTGAGTGTGTTCGGTGATTGGCTGGAGCGACTGTCAGTCAGTGAGTGTGTTCGGTGATTGGCTGGAGTGGGTCAGTCAGTGAGTGTGTTCGCTGATTGGCTGGAGCAACTGTCAGTCAGTGAGTGTGTTCGGTGATTGGCTGGATTGGCTGTCAGTCAGTGAGTGTGTTCGGTGATTGGCTGGAGCGGCTGTCAGTCAGTGAGTGTGTTCGATGATTGGCTGGAGCGACTGTCAGTCAGTGAGTGTGTTCGGTGATTGGCTGGAGCGGGTCAGTCAGTGAGTGTGTTCGGTGATTGGCTGGAGCGACTGTCAGTCAGTGAGTGTGTTCGGTGATTGGCTGGAGCGGGTCAGTCAGTGAGTGTGTTCGATGATTGGCTGGAGCGACTGTCAGTCAGTGAGTGTGTTCGGTGATTGGCTGGAGTGGGTCAGTCAGTGAGTGTGTTCGCTGATTGGCTGGAGCAACTGTCAGTCAGTGAGTGTGTTCGGTGATTGGCTGGATTGGCTGTCAGTCAGTGAGTGTGTTCGGTGATTGGCTGGAGCGGCTGTCAGTCAGTGAGTGTGTTCGATGATTGGCTGGAGCGACTGTCAGTCAGTGAGTGTGTTCGGTGATTGGCTGGAGCAGCTGTCAGTCAGTGAGTGTGTTCGGTGATTGGCTGGAGCAGCTGTCAGTCAGTGAGTGTGTTCGGTGATTGGCTGGAGCGGCTGTCAGTCAGTGAGTGTGTTCGTTGATTGGCTGGAGCGGGTCAGTCAGTGAGTGTGTTCGGTGATTGGCTGGAGCAGCTGTCAGTCTGTGAGTGTGTTCGGTGATTGGCTGGAGCAGCTGTCAGTCAGTGAGTGTGTTCGGTGATTGGCTGGAGCAGCTGTCAGTCAGTGAGTGTTTGCGCAAGTGCTGAGGGAGCTGCCCACAGGCTGCCAGCACACACACACACACACACATCCACACACACAGAGGAGCACGCCGCTGTCGACCTCCCGAGGTTTGGAAAATTCTCTGTTCTGGCACCGGTCAGGTCCCGAGGGTGCCAGACCATGGAGGTTTAACCTGTCGTGAAATTATGCTGGTAAATTTGGTTTTACCTGTACAAAGTGTTACTGTTTGCAATGAGATAATTTAGACTGAATATAGAATCATAGAACGGTTACAGCACAGAGGGAGGCCATTCGGCCCGTCGAGCCCGTGCCGGCTCTCTGCAAGAGCATCTTAGCCAGTCCCACTCCCCCGCCCTTTCCCCGGAGCCCTGCAAGTTATTTTCCCTTCAGGTACTCATCCAACTCCCTTTTGAAAGCCGCGATTGAGTCTGCCTCCACCACCCTCTCAGGCAGCGCATTCCAGATCCTCACCACTCGCTGCGTAAAAACGTTTTTCCTCATGTCGCCTTTGGTCCTTCTGCCAATCGCCTTAAATCTGTGTCCTCTGGTTCTCGACCCTTCCACCAATGGGAACAGTTTCTCTCGATCTACTCTGTCCAGACCCCTCATGATTTTGAACACCTCGATCAAATCTCCTCTCAACCTTCTCTGCTCCAAGGAGAACAACCCCAGCTTCTCCAGTCTATCCACGTCACTGAATTCCCTCATCCCTGGAACCATTCTCGTAAATCTTTTCTGCTCCCTCTCTAAGGCCTTCACATCCTTCCTAAAGTGCGGTGCCCAGAATTGGACACAATACTCCAGTTGGGGCCGAACCAGTGTTTTATACAGGTTCTTCATCATTTTTCACTTTTGTACTCTATGCCTCTATTTCTGAAGACCGGATCCTGTATGCATTTTGTTAACCGCTTTCTCAACCTGCCCTGCCACCTTCAGCATGGATACCCCCTGTTGTGTATGCATGCCTATTTACTGTGTGATGTCTGTAACACTGTTATGCCACACTGAATGTATCCTTGCACTGTACACACCTTGCCTGTACACCAGAGGGTGCTGCTGCTGGAGACCTAAGGGTTACCTGCACACAGCAGGTAACCCAGTATAAAAAGGGAACTCACAGCTTGTTGTCCTCACTCAGGAGCTGCAAATAAAGGACTACAGGTCTACACAGTTTAAGTATCAGACCCTGCCTCGTGGAGTCATCACTAAAAGTGCCTACATATACTACACCCCCAGGTCTCACGTGTCTGGAATGATGACATCAGCACTTTAGTCATAATTTTTACTGAACATTTCTGAAACAATTTAAACTTTCCTACTGAAAGCAGACAACATGAACACACTTCCAGGATATGGTAAAGCTTGCTGTAATATTTGTAATGGGATGATTGACTGAACATCAAAGTGCAAGTGATTGAAATGAGTGCAAAGAATGCCGTGCGTAATCGTGAGCTGTGACATGCGAAGATAGTGCCACATAATTGCGTGAATGAGCCCTGAATAATTCCCAAAGAGATTCCCAACGGGAACTTGTAACACAAAAATTACTCCCCGCTAACCCCTTCTTGTAATACAGATACAATCAAAGAGCAAGTTATTATTTAAATGGAGAAAGATTGCAAAGTGTTGCAGTACAGCGGGACCTGGGGGTACTTGTGCATGAAACACAAAAGGTTAGTCTGCAGGTACAGCAAGTGATCAGGAAGGCCAATAGTATCTTGGCCTTTATTGCAAAGGGGATGGAGTATAAAAACAGGGAAGTCTTGCTACAGTTATACAGGGTATTGGTGAGGCCACACCTGGAATACTGCGTACAGTTTTGGTTTCCATATTTACGAAAGGATATACTTGCTTTGGGGGCAGTTCAGAGAAGGTTCACTCGGTTGATTCCGGAGATGAGGAGGTTGACTTATGAAGAAAAGTTGAGGAGGTTGGGCCTCTACTCATTGGAATTCAGAAGAATGAGAGGTGATCTTATTAAAAACGTATAAGATTATGAGGGGGCTTGACAAGGTGGATGCAGAAAGGATGTTTCCACTGATGGGGAGACAAGAACTAGAGGGCATGGTCTTAGAATGAGGGGCCACCCATTTAAAACAGAGATAAGGAGAAATTTTCTCTTTCAGAGGGTTGTAAATTTGTGGAATTCTCTGCCTCAGAGAGCTGTGGAAGCCGGGACATTGAATAAATTTAAGACAGAAATAGACAGTTTCTTAAACGATAAGGGAATAAATGGTTATGGGGAGCGGACGGGGAAGTGGAGCTGAGTCCATGATCAGATCAGCCATGATCTTATTAAATGGCGGAGCAGGCTCGAGGGGCCGTATGGCCTACTCCTGCTCCTATTTCTTATGTTCTTATAGACTATGAATATAGGTCACTCTCCAGGTCCTTGCACTGGTGGGTTAATGCTCATCTGTTAAAACCAACTCTCCTCAGGCTTGGCTTTCTGTGAGACCCGGGTAATTCAACATTAACTAACACAATTTGGAGGACATTGCCTCTTTCCTTTGGGTTCTCATTGTTCTTTGAGAGTTCAAATCTTGAAAGATAATATATATAGACACATGCACACATGCACGCACACGCACGCTCACACGCGCACACACACACACCCCACACGCACACACACACTTGCACCCTTGCTCACACGCTCACGCACACACACGTATATATAATATTTAGATTAGAAGTATAAAGTTAACACATCTCTCAGATTAGAGATTGGAAGATTTTCTCCCAACATTAATAGAAAGATTTGCATAAAGAAAGACTTGGATTTATATAGCGCCTTTCACGACCACCGGACGTCCCAAAGCCAATGAAGTATCTTTGAAGTGTAGTCACTGTTGCAATGTAGGAAACGCGGCAGCCAATTTGTGCACAGCAAGCTCCCACACACAGCAATGTGATAATGACCATCTGTATGTTTGTTATGTTGATTGAGGGATAAATATTGACCCCAGGACACCGGGGATAACTCCCCTGCTCTTCTTCAAAATAGTGCCGTGGGATCTTTTACATCCACCTGAGAGAGCAGACGGGGCCTCGGTTTAACGTCTCATCTGAAAGACGGCACCTCCGACAGTGCAGCACTCCCTCAGCACTGCACTGGGAGTGTCAGTCTGGATTTTTGTGCTCAAGTACCTGGAGTGGGACTTGAACCCACAACCTTCTGACTCAGAGGCGAGAGGCTGCCCACTGAGCTACTGGCTGACACATAAATAGCAGTTATGTGAAATCCCATGAAAAAGAAAGAATGCTATGCAAATAACGCCTTTAATAAAGAGCTGAATGGAGACTTAGGATTGAAATCTAGAAGCACAAACCCACTCTGAGGATGATACTGCGATCTGGCACTGACAAAGAGCACGCCTTGGCAACGTTGTGGGCAGGCAGGCCATCATTTCCTGGGATGTGCTCCATGTGAACAGCGCCTCCTGCTGGAATCACCAAAGCACAGAACTGTCCGTAGGGATCAGATATACTATCATAGAATCGTAGAATCACAGAATGGTTACAGCACAGAAGGAGGCCATTCGGCCCGGTGAGCCCGTGCCGGCTCTCTGCAAGAGCCCCACAGCCAGTCCCACTCCCCCGCCCTTTCCCCGGAGCCCTGCAATTACTATGAATCCAGATCGACTGAGAGACTGTGAAAATTGCTATTTTGAGATACTGCTGGTTAGGACTGAATAGTACAGATTGGATTATTGGATTGATAATCCGCATTATTTACCCATTTACTTTTGGTTATCAGGTAGTCTTTATTCTGGAACTATTATTCATGATCATTCACCTGCACATTCAGTTTGGGAAATAGATTCATAGAATCATAGAAATTTACAGCACAGAAGGAGGCCATTCGGCCCATCGTGTCCGTGCCGGCCGACAAAGAGCTACCCAGCCTAATCCCACTTTCCAGCTCTCGGTCCGTAGCCCTGTAGGTTACGGCACTTCAGGTGCACATCCAGGTACTTTCTAAATGTGGTGAGGGTTTCTGCCTCTACCACCCTTTCAGGCAGTGAGTTCCAGACCCCCACCACCCTCTGGGTGAAAAAAGTTCTCCTCAAATCCCCTCTAAACCTTCTATCAATTACTTTAAATCTATGCCCCCTGGTTATTGACCCCCTCTGCTAAGGTAAACAGCTTCTTCCTATCCATTCTATGTCGGCCCCCCATAACTTTATGCACCTCAATTAAATCTCCCCTCAAGACAGTTCAAATTGTGTTGGATTTGTTGGAAGAAAAGGGTTCACGAGATGAAAGTCCTTTTCTTGTTTCCTTTTTTTGATTCGTAAATCATGTCGGAATTTGCTGAGAACATTCAGCACCTAACAGTGATACCTGTCTGAAACCTTCCCAATCATTGTTGCTCATACGCCCCTCCAATTCTGGCCTCTTGACCATCCCTGATTATAATCGCTCCACCATCGGTGGCCGTGCCTTCAGCTGCCTGGGGCCCAAGCTCGGGAACTCCCTCCCTAAACCTCGCCTTTAAGATGCTTAAATCCTACCTCTTTGACCAAATGTTGGTCATCTGCCCTATGTGGCTCAGTATCAATATTTTGTCTTATGACACTCCTGTGAAGCTCCTTGGGACGTTTCACTGTGTTAAAGGTGCTATATAAATACAAGTTGTTGTTGCTGCTGCATAAAAGCAAAAGATTTAAAGCTAGTCTGAAGTAATAGGAAGGCAACATGATTAAAGTGATATTACAAATGACCGTTTATTCTATAATTATTTGACTGAAATAACACTTATTCAAAAATAGTTGCCAATTGTGAGGTTCTCCGTGTTATAACATGAATAAACTGGTATGGTATTCTGCTTAGAATGGGAGAAACTTGCTGAGAACTTTATTCTCCTTGTTCTGTGCAATTATCTAATTTCTAAAACCGCAATGCCTGTGGTATGTTGTTTTAATGCTATTCTGCAGCAAAGAAGTTTTTAATGGATACTGGGTTTAATAAACCTTGAAAACGTGGGGTTTGTTTCTGATATCTAATGACGGAAACATTTATTTATAAATGGATAATGAAAAGAAGGGACGCTCCAACGAAATCACAAATGTTGGCGATTAAACTCTCATGTAAACACTGAGAGCTATGATACCTGTTGGTGACACTCAATTAACATTAGTGATTAGGGAATGCGTATGGTGGAGTTTTGTCTCTTGCTAGCACTTCACTATTGAACTAATTATGTGCATATGCGGAGATCGATACTAAGACATGATTTAGAAAGCAAGCAATTCAATATTGCCTGTCCCCCGATAAAACTGACAGGTTGTTGTGATGCACATAGAACAATTTCGCATTTCATTATTGCAGCCTTGATTACACTGTTTGCTGTACTTTCGTAAGCCCAGACCTAATGGACTTGTGTGAGAATTGGGGAACATACTCTTGGACGTGTAGTCAGTGACTTATTTCAACCACATACACCTATACAAGCCAAGTGGGGTAGTGGCAGAGGTCATAAGGAATCTACCTCAAAGTCAGATCATGGCTCAAGTCTCAGGAATGTCCAATTTCTAACTCACTGCTGAGAACACGTTTTACCAGTTTTTAACAGGGCCGCCAAACCACCAACTCATTCTCTGGCTGCTTCTCTGGTGACTCTGGCCAAATCCGTGAAAGACCCTCACTGCGATATTCCACCTCAACACCCATCAAGCAAACCAAGCTTTGAAAATCTCCTTTTGCGGCGCAGAGGAAAACCATGCCAAAAAAATCCTCCTATTTAGGAGTCACCCTTGATCGCACCCTGTCATATAGACAACATCTCCAGAACCTTGGGAAGAAACGAAAGAGTCGGGTCAACTGATCCAGAAGCTTGCCGGATCCACATGGGGAGCAGACACTCAAACCCTCGGTATGGCAGCACTCGCCCTGGTGTACTCTACAGTGGAGTACTGCTCTCCGGCATGGCTATCCAGTCTGTATGGCAAATACTCTGAGAATTATCACCAGTATGCTTTTATCGACACCAACACCTTGGCTGCCCATGCTGGCAAACATTGCATCACCACACCTACGCCACGAATACGCAGTCTCCAGAGAATAGAACCGCTACACCAGCCAAGGCATGACAATCCAGGCCGACTTGAACAACCCACCACCAACCCATCGCAAATTGAGAAGGCCTCTTTGGACCGTCGCCGAAGCCCTTCAGCGATCTCCCCTCAGCCTCGATGACCGATGGCGAAATGCTTGGAAGATCTGCGACATACGGAATGGATTCCTTACCGAGGAGCCCACAGTTCAACCTGAAGGATCAAAGTTCCCTCGCCAACAGTGGTCAACCATCAACCGCCTCAGATCACGGTCGATGCTGCCACCTTCTCCAGGGGTGGAAGATTAAAGCCTCCCCATCATGTGACTGTGGAGCTCCTAATCAGACCCTGGAGCACATCACCGAGCACTGCCCTCAGAGGGAATTCACAGGCAGCCTACAGGATCTCCACGCTGTTACACCGGGAGCTTTGGCCTGGATATCCGACTTGGATATTGACGTTTGATTTGCTTTGCTACTGCCATACGGAAGAAGAATAATAAGAAAAGTTGCTTCTTAGAGAAAAGTCCAATCAATTTTCATGGTATACTGTGCAAACCGTTCGAGATAGAAACATAGAAACATAGAAAATAGGTGCAGGAGTAGGCCATTCGGCCCTTCTAGCCTGCACCGCCATTCAATGAGTTCATGGCTGAACATGCAACTTCAGTACCCCATTCCTGCTTTCTCGCCATACCCCTTGATCCCCCGAGTAGTAAGGACTACATCTAACTCCTTTTTGAATATATTTAGTGAATTGGCCTCAACAACTTTCTGTGGTAGAGAATTCCACAGGTTCACCACTCTCTGGGTGAAGAAGTTTCTCCTCATCTCGATCCTAAATGGCTTACCCCTTATTCTTAGACTGTGACCCCTGGTTCTGGACTTCCCCAACATTGGGAACATTCTTCCTGCATCTAACCTGTCTAAACCCGTCAGAATTTTAAATGTTTCTATGAGATCCCCTCTCATTCTTCTGAACTCCAGTGAATACAAGCCCAATTGATCCAGTCTTTCTTGATATGTCAGTCCCGCCATCCCGGGAATCAGTCTGGTGAACCTTCGCTGCATTCCCTCAATAGCAAGAATGTCCTTCCTCAAGTTAGGAGACCAAAACTGAACACAATACTCCAGGTGTGGCCTCACCAATGCCCTGTACAACTGTAGTAACACCTCCCTGCCCCTGTACTCAAATCCCCTCGCTATGAAGGCCAACATGCCATTTGCTTTCTTAACCGCCTGCTGTACCTGCATGCCAACCTTCAATGACTGATGTACCATGACACCCAGGTCTCGTTGCACCTCCCCTTTTCCTAATCTGTCACCATTCAGATAATAGTCTGTCTCTCTGTTTTTACCACCAAAGTGGATAACCTCACATTTATCCACATTATACTACATCTGCCATGCATTTGCCCACTCACCTAACCTATCCAAGTCACTCTGCAGCCTCATAGCATCCTCCTCACAGCTCACACCGCCACCCAACTTAGTGTCATCCGCAAATTTGGAGATACTACATTTAATCCCCTCGTCTAAATCATTAATGTACAATGTAAACAGCTGGGGCCCCAGCACAGAACCTTGTGGTACCCCACTAGTCACTGCCTGCCATTCTGAAAAGTACCCATTTACTCCTACTCTTTGCTTCCTGTCTGACAACCAGTTCTCAATCCACATCAGCACACTACCCCCAATCCCATGTGCTTTAACTGTATTCATCTGACTAGTTCATACGAGAGGATAAAAGAAATGGAGAAGAGTATTGAGTAGATTGGGCCTATACTCTCTGGAGTTTATAAGAATGAGAGGTGATCTCATTGAAACATACAAGATTCTGAGGCGGATTGACAGGGTAGATGCTGAGAGGTTGTTTCCCCTGGGCTGGGGAGTCTAGAACCAGGGGTCACAGTCTCAGGATAAGGGGTCGGCCATTTAGGACTGAGATGAGGAATTTCTTCACTCAGAGGGTGGTGAATCTTTGGAATTCTCTGCCCCAGAGGGCTGTGGAGACTCAGTCGTTGAGTATAGTCAAGGCTGAGATCGATAGATTTTTGGAGTCTCGGGGAATCAAGGGATATGGGGATCGGGCGGGAAAGTGAAGTTGAGGTCGAAAATCAGCCGTGATCTTATTGAAGAAAGCCCAAAGCGCTTTACAGCCAATGAAGTACTTTGAGTATAGTCACTGTTGTAATGTAGGAAATGCGGCAGCCAATTTGCGCACAGCAAGCTCCCACACACAGCAATGTGATAATGACCAGATAATCTGTTTTTTTGTTACAGTGATTGAGAGATAAATATTGGCCAGGATACCAGGGATAACTCCCCTGCTCTTCTTCGAAATAGGCCGTGAGATCTTTTAGTCCACCTGAGAGAGCAGATGGGGCCTCGGTTTAACGTTTCATCTGAAAGACGGCACCTCTGACAGTGCAGCACTCCCTCAGCACTGCACTGGGAGTGTCAGCCTAGATTTTTGTGCTCCAGTCCCTGGACCCATAACCTCCTGACCCAGAGGCGAGGGTGCTGCCCACTGAGCCATGGCTGACACAGTTTGAATGGCGGACCAGGCTCGAGGGGCTGCATGGTCTCCTCCTGCTCCTAATTCTTATGTTCTTAAAATCAAGGCCACTGGGTTTTAGTTAAATGTTCCTCTCTCTGGTGATTGGACACTCTGCACTGCACCCTGAATACACCTAGAACTAATTGCGGGTAACTTTGTTACATTAACAAGCAACTTCAGCCCTTTGTAGACTGGATAACCTTTTGCTGGCCGGCGGAGATATAATGGTAAGTACTGCAGGGAATCGAATACGGCCAGGGTGATCTCCTGGACTAGTGTCGATCGCCTGGATGGATCGGAGAGGAATTTTTCCAGATTGTTTTTAATCTGGTTTTTGCCTCTCCCAGGAGATCACATGGCTCCGGTTGGGATGGAGTGTAGAATGTTTCAGTATAAGGGGTGTCGCAGTTGTGTGAGGCGGCCTGGTTGGGCTGGGTGCTCTTTGCCTTTCCGTCATTGTTCATAGGTTTATATGTAACCTTCAGGGCTGCTGACCGAGGGCCGTGTGGCTCTTTGTCGGCCGGCACGGACACGATGGGCCGGAATGGCCTCCTTCTGTGCTGGAGATTTCTGTGTTTCTATGTTTTGAGGGTAAAGATTTTAAAACCACCTTAAAAGCAGTTACAAATTTAATCAATACTCCCAGAACTTGAAGCAGCATTTTATATGAAAAGTCCTCCGATTTACAAAATGGTGTCCATATCGCTGGGTCACGGTCAGGTGAGTGCAGCTTTTTTCACGTTTTTTTGGGCGAGCGATGTTTTGGGCGATATATGGGCGAGATGCTGAGAGTAACGCTCGGGGTGATTCTGGGCAGTATATGGGTGTTAGTTTCCATTCTAAACACTATTATGGGCAGTGCACAATTGCTGATGTCATAATTTTAAAAAGAAATATGGGCGGGCGGTTTAGCTAATCCCTGGCGTTAACTTAATCCCAAAACTACGCTGGCGATAAATGGCCGCTAGTTTCCATTTTTAGGGGAAATGGGTGATAAATGGGCGTTATACTTCCTGTCAGCGGTTAAATGGATGGTAAGTGAGCAGGAGCGAGGCGACACTGATGGAAAGTCTAGGCCATAGTTTTGGAAACAGTTCCAGTTCCCGGAGTTTCTCCAGAGGTGGGTGTGAACAGCCACACACGAGAAACCATAATTCCATCTTCATCTAATTATACTGTACTGTCAGTTGCCTTTGCGTAGATTTTTCAGAGTCGATGTTAAAGCTTGCACGCACAGTGAAATACAAAGGCACTCTTCGAGGACTCTCGCTTCCTGCAGCTGTTAATGTGGCAGTTTCAGTAAAGTGCTGATTTGAAGGTGAATGAATTAGTTGCCGGGTCATGCCCATTGGTGAGTACAGTAGACGTAATATTTTAGTTCTGTGACTACAGTCTCAGCCTGTTTTATCACCGATCAAGCCTCTGATTTTAACAGGCATTTTTTAAATGAGAGGTGATCTTATCGAAACTTATAAAATAATAAGGAGCCTCGACAAGGTGGATGCAGAGAGGATATTTCCACTCAGAAGGGAAACAAAAACCAGGGGGCATAGTCTCAGAATAAGGGGCCGCCCATTTAAAACTGAGATGAGGAGAAATTTCTTCTCTCAGAGGGTTGTAAATCTGTGGAATTCTCTGCCCCAGAGAGCTGTGGAGGCTGGGACATTGAATATATTTAAGGCGGAGATAGACAGATGTTTGAGCGATAAGGGAGTGAAGGGATATGGGGAGCGGGCGGGGAAGTGGAGCTGAGTCCATGATCAGATCAGCCATGATCTTATTAAATGGCGGAGCAGGCTCGAGGGGCCGAATGGCCGACTCCTGCTCCTATTTTTTATGTTCTTAAATGGGAGGGGTGGGGGAGAGATAGTACCTGCAATTTCCCTGTCACCCTTCACATGAAAATGTGCCCCGTGTTAATTGGCTGTCATGTTCCCCCTCTCCCAATGTAAAGGTACGACAGGACATCAATGTTCCCTCTCATTTTGGGGGCCTCTGCGGCCCTCATTATCGGGCTGCGTGGCCCATTCATAATTCCCTGCACAAGCCGTTTCTTCCATCTAAAGTCAGTGAGCCGCTGCACAAGGGCTCCAGAGCACTGCCTGACCACGCAGCTTAAGGAAACATTGCATGACATTGTGCTTTTTTCCCCCTAAAATGCAAAATACAGCAGCTGTCAATGCTGTGTAAAAACACCGTGATGTTCAGTGCCATTCTGCATCTTCGTTAAAACAAGCACAACTGCATTATATCATTTGCTGAAACAGGCATGTGACATATACATCTCCTGATATTCTACCCTGGGGGAACAAGTGGTTATAATGCAATTAAAGGTTGCTGTCAAATTAACTCCTTTCATTCTAGAACAATCTCATTAATCAAACCGGTTCAGGAGAAATAGCGACCATTAATTCACACCGGGAACTTGATTGCCAAATATGAATGATTGCATTTGCTCACTGCTTAACTGCAACACAGGGATCTTTAACAGACACAATAGATCACGTTTATGAGGCATGATATTGCTACCTTTAACTTGGTAATACTGCCCACAGACTTGCTCCCCCAGTGATAGGAAATGCATCATGCTTTGAAGCTCGCTCTGCCAATGGCTTATAACACTGCGTATAATTACTCCAGGAAGGGCATCAGCTGGGAAAAAGTGGAAATATGTCATAACTACAAAGAGATTTGCGTCCACTCGCCTGGTCTTCCCGAGACTGCGTTAAGCAAGGTTTTCTTTTCACGTATCTGCAATTGTAATGTTATGGACTCAAACAGGGGAAACCATTATATTAGAAGGAAATCTTTCATTTTATGTTACTACAAAAGCAAAATACTGCGGCTGCTGGAATCTGGAATAAAATCAGAAAACGCTGGAAATCTCAGCGGGTCGGGCGGCGTCTGTGGAGAGGAAGCAGGGTTAACGTTTCCGGTCAATCACCCTTCGTCAGAACTGGCGAGTGTTCGGAAAAAACAGATTCTTAACCAGCACTGAAAGGGGGAGGGGAATAAAGAACAAAAGGGAAGGTCTGTGATAGGGTGGAAGACAGGAGAGATTAGAGAGACAAAAGGGATGATGGGGCGACTTGAGATGGTAATGGCAGAAGTTAGAAAACGGTGAGTCTGGACAGGGTGTGAGTGGCGGGATAATTATCAGTTGCCATGGGAAACAGAGAAAAAAATAGGGAGGGGATTAAAAAAAGGAGGAAAGGGTATCAAAGATGGGAAGCGGTTATGATCTGAAATTGTTGAACTCGATGTTGAGTCCAGGAGGCTGTAAAGTGCCTAATCAAAAGATGAGGTGCTGTTCCTCGAGCTTGCGTTGAGCTTCATTGGAACAGTGTAGGAGGCCGAGGTCAGAGAGGTCAGAGTCGGAGTGGAGCGGGGAATTAAAGTGACAGGCCACCGGAAGCTCAGGGTCACACTTACGGACTGAACAGAGGTGCTTTGCAAAGCGGTCACCCAATCTACGTTTGGTCTTCCCGCTGTCCAGGGCCCCAAACACTCCTTCCAGGTGATACAGCAATTTACTTGTCGAGGTTGAACCTGCCTTATCTGGTACCCTCGGGACCTGGCCTGTGCCCAGTGAGGGATTTTGCCGGATGAGGGGAGGTCATGGACTTGAGGGGGGTGGGGGCGGGGGGGGAGGCGGCTCAGGGCAGGTTGGGGGTGTGTGGGGGGAGGTCGGTGGCTCGAGCGGGCCAGCAGGCCCCAAAGTGTCGGTGGGATCAGCTAACTGTGAACAGAAAAGCGACTAAACCTGGAACCTCCCTGGTCTGCTACTTACTCTGTGTTGTACACTTACCAACCGATGCAGTGGGGAAAACCATTGCATTTGTGGTGGTGTTTGAAGCAATTAACTTACGTTAGCTGGGCCTAGTGGTAACACTCTTATCTTGGAGGAAGGGTTTTGACGGTTGCTTTCTACACATGCACCTCCCGGTGGCCAGGGAAGGTGTCAGACGAGGGGTGGTGCCGGATAAGGGAGTCCCGGGTAAGAGAGGTTCAACCTGTACTTCTTTCAATTCAGTATACTGTATTGGCTGCTCACGATGGGGTCTCCTCTACAAGCCAGGGTTAGAAGGCCACAACCGGGGACCATTGGGGACGGCCATGGGAAACATTGCAGCAGGGGTGTGGGGGAGCAGGTAGGGAGTCGGTTTGGGGTGGGTGGCAATGCGAGAGGGGGCGTTGTCAGCCGATCGCGGGACAACGTTTACTTGAGGGGCCAGGGAAGTGTGGCAGGGGTAAAGGGCCTCCTCCCCCTGGCCCATGGGCAGTGCTGAATCCAGCATCATCGGCCTCCCATCAGCTTCCAGTCTCCCGGGAAACCCAACCCGCCAAAATCTGAGCATCATTTACATATCATCATCGCTGACCCGCCTCTCCAGAGCGGGTCACTCAGCCACACCCATACCCAGCATGGCTTTATCTGCAGTGGGACTGTTCGGCGAAGGTTGAGGGTGCGTTGTTGCTTATTTGCCGAGTTAAGCCCCTTGCACCCGATCCTCCCAAGCCCATTGGTCGGGGGGTTAAAATTCACCCCCGACGGTCTCGCTCCACAGCTGCCGCCTGACCAGCTGAGTATTTCCTGCATTTTCTCTTTCTATTTCAGATATCCAGCATTATTGTGCTTATATTTCGGGGCCGGAGTGCCAAACAGAGCTGAACCTGTAACTGAAAATCGGTTTTTAACAAATAACTGTTTTCCATGACTTGTGGGGAATTTTACGCAGTATTGAGACAGGATTCTTCTAAAGTGATGGCTGAATAGCCATTGAATTTATTTTTCTTGATGTACACATTTCTTGCCTTTCACTTTTCTGACCAAATCAAAGGCTGAGGGCTGGATTTTCCCGTCCTGTCTGCTCTGTTTTTCCCTCAGAGGGGTGGCAATGCGGGCGGTGAGCTCTCCCGGCGGGCGACCAGCTCCCAGCCGGGACATTCGGTGCCGGTTTCACTGGACGCGGAAGAGACGAGCCGGTGTACAACGCCCCTGGTTGCCACACCGGATCGATTCTTGGCTCCCGCCTGACCCGTAGCGCTGCGTGGAGCGCCTCCTGCTGGGACCGCCTGGGAAAGCGGGCAGCCCGAGCTGTAGTGGCTGCAGTGATGGTCAGTAATGTCCACCTCAGGTAAGTGTGGTTAGTTTTTTTTGCGATTTATGTTGTGGTGCCGTGGGCTTCGGACTGGGAAAGTTGTTACTGTTTTTCCTCCCCGAGGTCTCTCTCAGGGCGCTCCGAGGCCGGCTGTTTAGCTCGGGATTGTCCCATGCTCAGCCGGCCTAGTGCCCTGAGAGAGGTGTGTAACCCCGCCCCCCTTAGCGCTCCGCCCCACAATCGGGGCCCAGCTGCCCAATTTTTCTAATTGAGGCGCAAACATTTTCCAGGCGTAATTAACGCTGCAAAACCCTAAAAGCCCACAGTCTCACGGTTCTGGCCAAGGTCAAGCCTCATGTGCATGCCCAGATGGTGGGGTGGACTTTAACTCTCGGGCGGCTGCCTGTTCCTGCCAGTGGGAGGCCTGAGATATTTCCACATGCGGACCTCGTATGCCTGCCTTGTGTCAGCCTCACCCTCTGAGCGGGCATCCCACTGTATCTGACCACCTTCAGGCCGGCAAAATATTGGGCAGCTGAGGTGACTGGAGGTAGGTCCAGGGCGAGGTGGAAGGTTTTACACAGGATTACACGGGATTACACAGGATTACATGGGATTACATGGGATTACACAGGATTACACGGGATTACACGGGATTACATGGGATTACACAGGATTACATGGGATTAAATGGGATTACACAGGATTACATGGGATTACATGGGATATACGGCACAGAAACAGGCCATTAGGCTCATGCCGGCGTTTATGCTCCACTCGAGCCTCCTCCCGTCTTTCCTCATCTAAATCTATCAGCATAACCCTCTATTCCCTTCTCCCCCATACGCTTGTCCAGCCTCCCCTTAAATACATCGATACTATTCGCCTCAACCCCTCCCTGTGACAGCGAGTTCCACATTCTCACCGCTCTCTGGGTAAAGAAGTTTCTCCTGAATTCCCCATTGGATTTCTGGGTGACTATCTTATATTGATGGCCTCTAGTTATGCTCTTCCCCACAAGTGGAAACATTCTCTCTGTATCCACTCGATCAAAACCTTTCATCATTTTAAAGACCTCTATTAGGTCACCCCTCAGTCGTCTTTTTTCAAGAGAGAAGAGACCCAGGCTGTTCATCCTTTCCTGAAATGATAGGTGAAGCAGAGGTGGGGGAGGGGGGAATGCCTGGGCCAGCAACGGTTGAAGATACAACTTGGAAAATGGTTTTGGGGCGTGTCTTTGAAAGTGTAATGTATTTGCTTCATGGGTTCTTTGCTTAAGAATTCATAGGAACACATTGCTATCAAGAACTAGTTGGTTTATTAGAAAAGATTTAACAATCACACTACACATTATCAGTTCATCCACTAGGTTTACAACCACCTGCCCCATCGTGGATCCCCCGAATCCAACTGGCTGGGGTTTTATTGAGTCTTGTGAACATCATGTGACTGACTAAGTCACTCACAATGCAACAGCTCTACCAACCCTGTGAGCATCCTCAGGGGCATACATCACACAAGGTAAAAGAATTTAAGATGCCATTACGGAAGCTGTCCTCTGCATTGACCAAATTCTCGAGGATGTAAAGCGGGAGAACACCGAACTGTCCTTGTTCTGGAAGTTCAAATACATCACCTGTAATGTATGGACCTGTGAGCATGATGTTCACAAGACTCAATAAAACCCCAGCCAGTTGGGTCTAGGTCATCCACCATGAGGTATGCAGTTGTGAATCTAGTAGATGAATGGGTAATGTGTAGTGTGATTGTTAAACCTTTGCTAATTAATCAACTAGTTCTTAATAGCAACGTGTTGCCATGAATTCTTAAGCAAAGAACCCATGAAGCAAATACATTAAACTATCCAGTATTTATACAGACATCTTCCAACTGAGCTCAGGAAATATTGGTCAGGAGAAAATCTCTGGCTAAGCCACTCACAACTCAACAGCTCCACATACTCACAGGTGCATGCATTACAGAAAGTCCAGCAGCGATGCCTTTAAGTACCGTTATTTAGGCTGGTCAATTCCAGGACATGTGGGCGGATTGCACAAGGTCTGGGCTCTCCACCATCTGCCTAAGGAAAGGCCGCTGGAGTGTTGATGTTAACCCCCACTTCGAGGCCCTTACTGCCCCATTAATGGCGTTGTTGGCAAGTTAAGGCTATCTGACCATCAGATGCAACCCACTCCATCCCTATCTATAATGTATGCCCCTGAGTATGCTCACAGGTTTGTAGAGCTGTTGAGTTGGGAGTGGCTTAGCCAGTCACGTGATGTTCACAAGACTCAAGAAAACCCCAACCAGTTGGGTTCGGAGGATCCACGATTTGGCAGGTGGTTGTGAGCCTGGTGGATGAACTGGTAATGTGTCGTGTGATTGTTAAACCTTTGTTAATAAACCAACTAGTTCTTCATAGCAATGTGTTGTGATGAATTCTTAAGCAAAGGACCATGAAGCAAATACATTACACTATCCAGTATTTATACGGACATCTTCCAACTGAGGTCAGGAAATATTGGTCAGAAGAAAAAATCTTGGCCAATTTTTCCCTCCTAACCCAGGGATGCTGAAGTCAATCATAGCACCCTTACCATAGTTCTAACTGTGACCTGCTAATTCTGACTGGTGATTGGACTGCCACTGCTCCGCCTGTCTGGTTACCGCCAGAGCTACTGGGAGCTTAATGCAACAACAACATCAACTTGTATTTATATAACGCCTTTAATGTAGTAAAACGACCCAAGGCGCTTCACACGAGTGTTATAAACCAAATTTTGATGCCAAACCACATAAGGAGATATTAAGGCAAATGACCAAAAACTTGGTCAAAGAGGGAGGTTTTAAGGAGCGTCTTAAAGGAGGAGAGAGAGGTAGAGAGACGGAGAGGTTTAGGGAGGGAGTTCCAGAGCTTGGGGCCCAGGCAGCTGAAGGCACAGCCACCGATGGTGGAGCGATTATAATCAGGGATGCTCAAGAGGGCAGAATTAGAGGAGCGCAGACATCTCAGAGGGGTTGTAGGACTGGAGGAGATTACAGAGATGCACACATTTGAACATTTGATTTCAACTTAGGTACTTACTAACAACAATACATTTTTCTAGAGGACCAGTGTGTGTACCAGCGAAATTATGAAGAAATGCTTCAAAACAGAAAAGAATTACTTCAACCCCCTTCAGATACTCGTGAAGCTGGACTGCAAGTTAAACTTTACACAAAAACATTTTCCATTAAATAGGTTAGTATGTCACATTTAAAAAAACATTCGGGCCAAATTTAGAAGGAAAAGCACTTTCTCATTTGTGTCAGCTATGGCTCAGTGGGTAGCATGTCATCTTTGAGTCAGACGCGCCATGACAGGAGCTGACGACTGCTGGATGGACCATCGCCTAATCCCATCCATCATCAACATCAACATAGCCCCAAAGCGGAGGGGCAACAGAAGCAGTGCCACAAAAAAGTCAATACCAGGGCACTTGAAGACCCAGCTGAGAGAGCCCAGCACCTCACACCTTACCTGGTGTCCCTCGATGACCCTGAGACGCTGAATGCGCACAGCACTTGGTCTGCCCTCCAGGCCTCCATAACCAATGCCTGCGAAGAAACGCTCGGTCACTCAACCAGGGAGACACCAGGACTGGTTTGATGAGAATGACCAGGAGATCCAAGAACTTATAAATCATAAGCGCAGGGCACTTCTGAGCCAGAAACAGCCCAATTCGGGAGCAGCAAGTTAGCTTTACAGACAGCTTAAGGCCGAGGTCCAACAAAAAACCCGGGACCTAAAGAATAGATGGTGGGTGGAAAAAGCACAGGAGATACAGCAGCTGTCTGACAGCCATGATGTGCGAGGATTCTTTAGTGCAGTCAAAGGCCACCTGCGGCCCAAACTCCCAAGGCCCCACCCCACTGCTAGCCAAGAATGGGGAGATACTCATCAAGGACACCGAGGCAGTTAAGACCCGATGGAAGGAGCACTTCGAAGATCTCCTTAACCAAGACTCTGCCTTTGACTCGAATCCTCGACTCCATTCTGCAGCATGTGACCCGCCACCATCTCAGCAAAACCCCAGACCTGCACGAGACAGAAAAGGCCATCCGCCAGCTTAAGAACAAAGCAACAGGAGCGGATAGAATACCCGCTGAGGCGATAAAGTATGGCGGAGAGGCGATGTTGGCGCAGATACATGACCTCATCTCTCTCATCTGGAGGGAGGAGAGCATGCCGGGAGATCTGAGAGATGCAGTGATCGTGACCATCTTTAAAAAAGGGGACAAGTCCGACTGCGGCAACTACAGAGGGATCTCCCTGTTACCAGCCAGAGGGAAAGTCGTCGCTAGAGTCCTCCTCAACCGTCTTCTCCCTGTGGCTAAGAAGCTCCTCCTGGAGTCAGTGCGGATTTCAACACCTACGGGACACAATGCAACAGCTGCAAGAAAAATGCAGGGAGCAGCACCAGTCCTTACACATGGCCTTCTTCCACCTTCGACACAGTCAACCGCGACACTGCCCCCAAAAGTTTGTCAACATCCTTCACCTGCTCCACGACGACATGCAGGCCGTGATCCTTACCAACGGATCCATCACAGACCCAATCCACGTCCGGACAGGAGTCAAGCAGGGCTATGTCATCGCACCAACCCTCTTCTCAATCTTCCTCGCCGCCATGCTCCACTTTCCAGTCAACAAGCTCCCCGCTGGAGTGAAACTAAACTAGAGAACCAGTGGGAACCTGTTCAACCTTCATCGCCTCCAGGCCAGGTCCAAGACCACCCCAACCTCTGTCGTCGAGCTACAGTACGTGGACGGTGTCCGCGTCTGCGCACATAGAGACTGAACTCCAGGACACAGTCAACATCTTCACCAAGACGTACGAAAGCATGGGCCTTACACTAAACATCCGTATGACAAAGGTCCTCCACCAACCTGACCCCGCCACACAGCACTGCCCCCCAGTCATCAAGATCCACGGCACGGCCCTGGACAACGTGGACCATTTCCCATACCTCGGGAGCCTATTATCAGTAAGGACAGACATCGACGACGAGATCCAACACCGCCTCCAGTGCGCCAGTGCAGCCTTCGGCTGCCTGAGGAAAAGAGTGTTTGAAGATCAGGCCCTCAAATCTGGCACCAAGCTCATGGTCTACAGGGCTGCAGTGATACCCGCCCTCCTGTATGGCTCAGAGACATGGACCATATACAGCAGACAGCTCAAATTGCGAGAGAAATATCACCAACAATGTCCCCGCAAGATTCTGCAAATCCCCTTGGAGGACAGGCGCACCAACGTTAGCGTCCTCGATCAGGCCAACACCCCCAGCATCGAAGCACTGACCACACTTGATCAGCTCTGCCGGGCGGGCCACATTGTTCGCCCGACACAAGACTCCCAAAGCAAGTGCTCTACTCGGAAATCCTACATGGCAAGCGAGCCCCAGGTGGGCAAAGGAAACGGTTCAAGGACACCCTCAAAGTCTCTTTGATAAAATGCAACATCCCCACCGACACCTGGGAGTCCCTGGCCAAAGACCGCCCTAAGTGGAGGAAGAGCATCCGGGAGGGCGCTGAGCACCTCGAGTCTCCAGACAGCGGAAGGAGCGTGTGGCAAACCAGACTCCCCACCCACCCTTTCCTTCAACCACTGTCTGTCCCACCTGTGACAGAGACTGTGAGGCCCATATTGGACTGTTCAGTCACCTGAGAACTCACTTTTAGAGAGGAAGCAAATCTTCCTCGATTTCGAGGGATTGCCTATGATGATGATGATGTCATCTCTGAGTCAGAAGGTTGTGGGTTCAAGTCCCACTCCAGAGACTTGAGCACAAAAATCTAGGCTGACACTCCCAGTGCAGTGCTGAGGGAGTGCTGCACTGTCGGAGTGACAGTACTGAGGGAGTGCCGCACTGTCAGAGGGACAGTACTGAGGGAGTGCCGCACTGTCGGAGGGGCAGTACTGAGGGAGTGCCGCACTGTCGGATGAGAAGTTGAGCCGAGGCCCCGTCTGCTTTCTCAGGTGGACGTAAAAGATCCCATGACCACGATTTCGAAGAAGAGCAGGGGAATTCTTCCCGGTGTCCAGGGGCCAATATTTATCCCTCAATCAACATAACAAACAGATTATCTGGTCATTTTCACATTGCTGTTTGTGGGAACTTGCTGTGCGCAAATTTCACTGCTACGTTTCCTACATTACTACAGTGACTACACGCCAAAAAGTACTTCATTGGCTGCAAAGCGCTTTGGGATGTCTGGTGGTTGTGAAAGGCGCTATATAAATGCAAGTAGTAGGGAAAATGTTGGAATCAATTATTAAGGATGAAATAGCAGCACATTTGGAAAGCAGTGACAGGATCGGTCCAAGTCAGCATGGATTTATGAAAGGGAAATCCTGCTTGACAAATCTTCTAGAATTTTTTGAGGATGTAACTGGTAGAGTGGAAAAGGGAGAACCAGTGGATGTGGTGTATTTGGACTTTCAAAAGACTTTTGACAAGGTCCCACACAAGAGATTGCTGTGCAAAATTAAAGCACATGGTATTGGGAGTAATGTGCTGACGTGGATAGAGAACTGGTTGGCAGACAGGAAGCAGAGAGTCGGGATAAACGGGTCCTTTTCAGAATGGCAGGCAGTGACTAGTGGAGTGCCGCAGGGCTCAGTGCTGGGACCCCAGCTATTTACAATATACATTGTCATGTATCTTACATTATTATATATAACTGTATCCTAACATGCTATACATGACTGTAATAAGATATGACCTGTAACCACCAGCATACCTTACCACCAGGGGTGCACTTGCAAGAGACAGGTATATAAAGAGAGGTCTCAGGCAAGTGCAGCATTCCAGAGCTGTGAAATAAAGGTGCAGGTCCAGAGTGACCTTGACTTGACTACATGCCTCGTGTGAATCTGTACTGAGGGGACAGAACTTTACAGTGGCGACGGGTTACAGGATTACAGAATCCACAGAATGGCGAACAACGGGTCAGATGAAAAGTACAATGTGGGAGACAATTGGGAGGACTTTATAGAAAGGCTCCAGCAAAGCTTTGCAACCAAAGACTGGTTAAGCGATGATAAGGCAGACAAGAGAAGAGCCGGGTGCACGTAGACTATGCGGGCCCATTCATGGGCAAAATGTTCCTCGTAGTTGTAGATGCATTTTCAAAGTGGATTGAATGCACCATTTTAAACTCGAGCACAACCTCCACCACTGTGGAGAGCCTCGCAACCATGTTTGCAACGCACGGAATCCCTGACATATTGGTCAGTGACAATGGTCCGTGCTTCACCAGCGCAGAATTACAAGACTTTAAAATTGACCACGGCATAAATCACATCAAGACGGCACTGTTCAAGCCAGCCTCCAACGGCCAGGCGGAGAGAGCAGTGCAAATCATTAAACAAAGCATGCTTAAAATCCAAGGTCCCACGCTGCAGGGTCGCCTGTCGCGACTGCTGTTGGCATACAGATCTCGTCCGCACTCACTGACTGGGATCCCCCCCCGCGCAACTGTTGATGAAAAGGACTTTAAAAACAAGGCTCTCATTAATCTTCCCAGACATGCACGAAATCGTTGAGGCAAAGCGCCGTAAGCTGACTGAGTACCATGACAGAAATTCGAGGGGGAGATGGAATGAGATAGGGGACAAAGTGTTTGTACTAAACTATGGCAGGGGTCCCAAATGGCTTGCAGGGACAGTAACGGGCAAGGAAGGAAACAGGTTACTGGTAGTATAAATGGACAATGGCAAAACTTGCCGGAGGCATGGAGACCAAGTCAAAAGCAGATTTACCAACAACACTGCGGAACCAGAGGCAGACTACAATGTGGAACTCGCACCACACCTGGTGGGCAGACAGAGGGAACAACCTGAGGAAAAGGCAATCCCAACAGACATCCCAGGTGAGTCAACAACAATCACACCAATCGAAACAGACAGCCCAGGCGAGATACCAGCAACCACACCCAAAGAAAAACAGACACCAAGGCAAACAACTGAACCACAACTCAGATGCTCCACGCGAGAGCGTAGACCACCTGTTAGACTGAACCTATAAAGACAATAAGACCTTGGGGGAGGGTGATGTCATGTATCTTACATTATTATATATAACTGTATCCTAACATGCTATACATTACTGTAATAAGATATGACCTGTAACCACCAGCATACCTTACCACCAGGGGTGCACTTGCAAGAGACAGGTATATAAGGACAGGTCTCAGGCAAGTGCAGCATTCCAGAGCTGTGAAATAAAGGTGCAGGTCCCGAGTCACCTTGACTTCACTACATGCCTCGTGTGAATCTGTACTGAGGGGACAGGACTTTACATACATTAATGATTTGGATGAGGGAATTGAGTGTAATATCTCCACGTTTGCAGATGACACTAAGCTGGGTGGCGGTGTGAGCTGTGAGGAGGACACTAAAAGGCTGCAGGGTGACTTAGACAGATTAGGTGAGTGGGCAAACAATTGGCAGATGCAGTATAATGTGGATAAATGTGAGGTTATTTACTTTGGTGGCAAAAACACAAAGGCAGAATATTATTTGAATGGCGGCAGATTAGGAAAAGGGGAGGTGCAACGAGACCTGGGTGTCATGGTACATCAGTCATTGAAGGTTGGCATGCAGGTACAGCAGGCGGTGAAGGCGGTAAATGGTATGTTGGCCTTCATAGCTAGGGGATTTGAGTATAGGAGCAGGAAGATCTTACTGCAGTTGTACAGGGCCTTATTGAGGCCTCACCTGGAATATTGTATTCAGTTTTGGTCTCCTAATCTGAGGAAGGACGTTCTTGCTATTGAGGAAGTGCAGCGAAGGTTCACCAGACTGATTCCCGGGATGGCAGGACTGACATATGAGGAGAGACTGGATCGACTGGGCCTGTATTCACTGGAGTTTAGAATGATGAGAGGGGATCTCATAGAAACAGCTAAAATTCTGATGGGACTGGACAGGTTAGATGCAGGAAGAATGTTCCCGATGTTGGGAAAGTCCAGAACCAGGGGACATTGTCTAAGGATAAGGGGTAAGCCATTTAGGACTGAGATGAGGAGAAACTTCTTCACTCAGAGAGTTGTTAACCTGTGGAATTCTCTGTCGCAGAGAGTTGTTGATGCCAGTTCATTGGATATATTCAAGAGGGAGTGAGATATGGCCCTTACGGCTAAAGGGATCAAGGAGTATGGAGAGAAAGCAGGAAAGGGGTACTGAGGGAATGATCAGCCATGATCTTATCGAATGGTGGTGCAGGCTCGAAGGTCTAAATGGCCTACTCCTGCACCTATTTTCTATGGGGCGAAGTTTCGGCCTGAGTTGCTCCTGTGTTTTTGGAGCAACTGGTTTAGAATGGAGTATCTTAGAAATTTGAATTCTCGGCATTTAGTTTGCTCCAGTTCTAGTCAGTTAGAACAGTTTCACTTTGGAACAGTTTTTTTTTCAAAAGGGGGCATGTCCGGCCACTTACGCCTGTTTTCAAAGTTTAGGCAGTGAAAACTTACTTCAAACTAACTTAGAATGGAGTAAGTGAAGATTTTTGTATGTTCGAAAAACCCTTGTCTACACTTTAGAAAATCAGGCGTAGGGAATGGGGGGGGGGTTTAAAGGGAAGTTTACAAACATTAAACACTTCAGTTTTACAAATAAAGAGTCATCATCAATAATAAATGATAAATACATCAATAAATCAACCAATAAATCAATCAAAAATTAATAACAAATTAAAAAAATTAAAAAATAAATAAATAAAACATTTTCTACTTACCGACTGCAGCACCGGGAGTCCTCCAACAGCGTGCTGGGACGGCCCCCCCAGTGTGTCTCTGTCAGTGTCTCTCACTCTCTGTCTGTCGGTGTCTGTGTTTCTGACAGCGAGGGGAGGAGGAGAAGGGGGGTGGGGGAGGGAGGGAGAGGAAGAAGCAGGGAGGTAGAGGGAGGTGGGGGTAGAGGGGGGTGGGGTGAGGGAGGAGGGTTGGGAGAGGAGGAGGATGGGGGGGTGGGGAGGAGGAGGGGAGGAGGGGCAAGGAGAAGGGGGGAGGAGAAGTGGGGGAGAGGGGGAGAAGGGAGAGAGGATGGAGGGAGGGAAGGAGAGAGGATGGAGGGAGGGAACGAGAGAGGATGGAGGGAGGGAAGGAGAGAGGAGGGAGGGAAGGAGAGGGGGGGAGGGAGGGAAGGAGAGAGGAGGGAGGGAGGGAAAGAGAGAGGAGGGAGGGATGGAAGGAGAGAGGAGGGAGGGAGGGAAGGAGAGAGGAGGGAGGGAGGGAGGGAAGGAGAGAGGAGGGAGGGAGGGAAGGAAAGAGGGAGGGAGGGAAGGAGAGAGGAGGGAGGGAAGGAGAGAGGAGGGAGGGAGGGAGGGAGGGAAGGAGGGAGGGAGAGAAGGAGGGAGGAGGGAGGGAGGGTGGGAAGGAGAGAGGGGGGCGGGGAAGGGAGAGAAGGAGGCTGAACGGCCGGGCCCAAGACTTCGGGCTGAATTTACAGGTAGGTGGCGTCGGGTCTCGGGGGGGGTCGCGGAGGTCCGGGGGGGGGAGAGTCACGGAGGTCGGGGCGGGGGGGGGGAGAGAGAGTCGCGGAGGTCCGGGGGAGAGTCGCGGAGGTCCGGGTGGGGGGGGGGGTGGGAGAGCGGAGAGCGGGGGTCGGGTCCAGTCCGGTCGGGTAGGAGGAGCCTTATTCACGCAGCCCCAGTGAGGCCATTCGGCCAGGGCTAGGGGCTGTGTGCTTCGGGCCCCTCCCACAGTTTTGGGCGCCTGGAGCTACTGCACTTGCATGCCCACTGTAGCGCGCGTGTGCAGAGGTCCCGGCACTGTTTTCAGCGCAGGGACCTGGCTCCGCCCCCTACAGCTCGCGCTGCACTGCGCTCAGCTCCAGGGGGCCTGCAGGGAGCCGGAGAATAGGTACGTTTTTTTTAGGCGCACTTTTTGGCGCGAAAAACGGGCGTCCAGGTCCGGGCTGCGCTGTTTTCGGCGCGGCCCGAAACTTGGGCCCTATGTTTCTATGTTTCTTTTCTTTCAATGGGATTTATGCCCATTGTCACAATACATTTTGTTCAGTTTTGTAAAGCAACTGTTTACTGCCAATTTCACCACAACAAAATCTCTGAATGTTCACATTCTGCAACGTCACCACACCAGCACTGTCAATCAAAAAATATTCCACAATTTCTCTTCACAATAAATCTTCCATTAACATATAAAATGGAAGGACCTGCGAACTAAAAGATTGCATACAAGGAACAATAAGTATTGGAAATTTCAAATACGTGCTGCACAAATCTACCTTGAAGGCGCTCCTTAAAACCTACCTCTTTGACCAAGCTTTTGGCCAACTGCCCTAATATCTCCTTATGCAGTCAAATTTAGTTTGATAATCGCTCTCGTGAAGAGTCTTGGGACGTTTTACTACTTTAAAGGCGCTATATAAATGAACGTTGTTGCTGTTGTTTCCTGATGACTGTATCTTTTGTTAGACTCAGAACATTCAATCTCCTTTACTGCTCATAGGTTGAAGTTTGGGAATTAATGCCTCGATTGTAAACCCTCCTTCCAGGAATGCCTTGTGTTCCAATGTGTCTTGTTTTGTGCATCATTTGGTGCACAGTCACAATAGCCCACGTCATCAGTATTTCATTCCAAGCTACACCAAATCATTTTTAATTTATATCACATCTATAATCATAATGAAGAGCTACCCACGCAGATCAATGTATGCGGAGTACAGCAGTCTGACTGCAGCTATCTAGTCCTGCAGGCATCCACATGGTGTGTTAAATGTGCTTGACTTTCAAACAAAGAGATTTCACACTGAATTCCGCAAGGACGCAATTTCCAGTAAAGGGTTGTGAAGCTATGGATCTATTGAACATTCTGGTGCTGTGTCGTATGTGAATGACTAAGCTGCCTGTCACTCCCTAATGGAATGTGACATTGCTCACTCAGTGCAAACATTGAATTCATGGTGAAGAATTTATCCTGTTGGGAAACATTTAAAAATGATTTGTTTAGCTTCCAAAATTGGCCTGCAACCGCAAATGAGATGAAAAAAGTTGATCTTGTATGATCTGCAGTCTTTCCACTTTGCCCGTCGTTTTGTAGCATGCTCTCGGCGACGAGACTCGAGGTGCTTAGCGCCCTCCCGGATGCTCTTCCTCCACTTAGGGCGGTCTTTGGCCAGGGACTCCCAGGTGCCGGTGGGGATGTTGCATTTTATCAAGGAGGCTTTGAGGTTGTCCTCGAAACGTTTCCTCTGCCCACCTGGGGCTCGCTTGCCGTGTAGGAGTTCCGAGTAGAGCGCTTACTTTGGGAGTCTCGTGTCGGGCATGCGGACAATGTGGACCGCCTAACGGAGCTGATCGAGTTTGATCAGTACTTCAATGTTGGGGATGTTGGCCTGAGCGAGAACGTTCCCCGGCCGGTAACTTTCTCGCCCCACCTCCATTTTCCCCCCGAAAATGGCAAAATGGAAAATCCAACCCCTTGTCTCCAAAGATAATTATTCCATGTCCAGTTCATTGGCGTTGCTCCAAGATCACAATGTCTTAGAGGACAGCAAGGATGATGAAGACAACAAGGAGTTATCTGGTGAGCTAAGCACATTGGAAAGTGATAAAGACAAGATATCTGAGGATCAGATCTTGCCCAGTGGTGTTCCACCATAGGAGAATATCAAACCTCTGACTTGAACAACCCATCACCAACCCGGCTCCAATCTACAAGGCCAATTTCGACCGTCACCGAAGCCCTTCAGCGATCTCCACCTCAGCCTTGATGAGCAACGGCAAAATGTTTGGAAGAACTGTGACATACGAAATGGATTCCTTATCGAGGAGCCCACAGTACAACCTGAAGGGTCAAACCTTCCTCGCAAACTGTGGACAACCATCAACCGCCTCAGAACCGGTCCCGGTCGATGTTGCCGCCTTCTCCAGGGGTGGAAGATTAAAGCCTCCCCGTCCTGTGACTGTGGAGCTCCCAATCAGAACCTGGAGCACATCATCGAGCACTGCCCTCAGAGGGAATTCACAGGCAGCCTACAGGATATCCACGCTGTTACTCCGGGAGCTTTGGCCTGGATGTGGTGTATTTGGATTTCCAGAAGACATTTGACAAGGTGCCACATAAAAGGTTACTGCACAAGATGAAAGTTCAGTGTTGGGGGTAATATATTAGCATGTATAGAGGATTGGCTAACTAACAGAAAACAGAGAGTCGGGATAAATGGTTCATTCTCTGGTTGGCAATCAGTAACTGCTGGGACCCCAACTATTTACAATCTATATAAATGACTTGGATGAAGGGAGCCAGTGTAACGTAGCCAAGTTTGCTGACAATACAAAGATGGGAGGAAAGGCAATGTGTGAGAAGGACTTTCTCACCAGTATGGTCTTCTTCTTCTGTATGGTGGCAGAGTAAATCAAAAGTCAATATCTAAGTTGGCATGCAGGTACAGCAGGTAGTTAAGAAAGCAAATGGCATGTTGTCCTTCATAGCGAGGGTTTTTGAGTACAGGGGCAGGGAGGTGTTGCTACAGTTGTACAGGGCCTTGGTGAGGCCACACCTGGAATATTGTGTACAGTTTTGGTCTCCTAACTTGAGGAAGGACATTCTTGCTATTGAGGGAGTGCAGCGAAGGTTCACCAGACTGATTCCCGGGATGGCGGGACTGACCTATCAAGAAAGACTGGATCAACTGGGCTTGTATTCACTGGAGTTCAGAAGAATGAGAGGGGATCTCATAGAAATGTTTAAAATTCTGACGGGTTTAGACAGGTTAGATGCAAGAAGAATGTTCCCGATGTTGGGGAAGTCCAGAACCAGGGGTCACAGTCTAAGAATAAGGGGTAAGCCATTTAGGACCGAGATGAGGAGAAACTTCTTCACCCAGAGAGTGGTGAACCTGTGGAATTCTCTACCACAGAAAGTTGTTGAGGCCAATTCACTAAATATATTCAAAAAGTAGTTAGATGTAGTCCTTACTACTCGGGGGATCAAGGGGTATGGTGAGAAAGCAGGAATGGGGTACTGAAGTTGCATGTTCAGCCATGTAGGGGAGGACGAAAACCCCTCATTTTACCCAGAAGGAAAAGGGCTGTGGGATCGGTCTGTGCTGTGAATTGAAACTGATACGGTTTGACCTTGGCAGAGCAGTGATTGGACGGGGGAGGACACCGGAGGGCCAATGGTGGGACAGAGTCAGCCCGAAGCATGTGGCTTTCAAGCCAATGGGAGAGCACTTGCTCGAAAACTGTGGGACTGACCCATAGCCATTATCGGGCTATTGTCTTCCCCATGTTTACACTATGGAAGGAAATTATGCAGACCTTTTGAAAACTAGGGAACCCAAAACAAACCAAGGACCTACACAATGGCTACAGGAGGCCAACGCAATCAACACCCACTCAAACCTTGAGTAGGTTAGAAAACCTGAATTGGAGGAAAATTATGCAGACCTTCAGAAACCAGGGAACCCAAAACAACCCAAGGGCCTACACAATGGCTACAGGAGGCCAACGCAATCAACACCTACTCAAACCTTGAGTAGGTTAACATCAGTGCAAAAAACCCGAAATAATCTAAAACTGCTGCATTTTTCAAAATCACAAAGCCCACCAATGGGAAGGATCGATTTCAGCAGGAGAGGCGGACTGGATAATCTGGCTATAAAAAGGGGTTTCTGACGTAGTGTGTGTGGTTCCCTGCCCTCGTGATCCAACAACCACAAGCCTCTCGACACTGAAGGAAAACCAGTGTCCGAAGACACCGAAGATAGAAGAAATAAACCACCAGACTTGCAGAAGGCACAGTAGTGAGTATAACCTCTGGTCCCCGGAACTCCCAACTCAGTTAGGCCAGGAAATGTGGGAGGTTGGGCATTGTACTGCTAAACTTGTGTAAAGATTTTCGTTGTGTCCGTTTAGTGGGATTTAGGGGGATTGTTTTGTTAGTGTATTGCTGTTTGTTGAGATACACCTTGTCAAATAAATTGGAAGCCTAAAGTTCCTCTTGGAATCACCTTGTCTCAGTTCTATTGTATTACATCTCCTGATCGTGAGTCTTATGTCAGAACCGTGTAAGGGAAGCTAGGAGCGCCTCGAAAACGCTCAACTGTGTGTCACAGGCTCGGGAAGAAGGGGTTAGGAGTGTTTGACACTCACAGGTGCCTCACAGGCTAGGCATAAGCTGTGGGGACGCATGAGTCTCAAAACCCCCTTCATAAGCTGTGGTTAGTCTCTCCAGGGGTGCTCTTGCAGCACTCAGGGTACCTCACAGGCCAGGCATAAGCTGTGAGGGCAGAAGCCCAGAGAGAGACACCCAAGGCACAACAACACTCCCTGAGAAAACCCCTTACAGAACATGGTGACCACGGCAGGACATAAGCAAACAGGAGATGTTAATATAACAGATGAGGTGATAAGAGAGGAAACTAAAATGGGGGAGAGAATTTCCTCATACATTTTGGCAAGGTGAACCTCACCAAACCTTGGGTACAAGCCCTCACTCGGGCAGAGCGCCCAGTGGATGCTGCTGCTCAGTGGACAGCAGGGAAGGACCACAACCACAGGGTGGAAAAGGCCATCTGGCTTATCTGCCTCACCCGCCAAGTCCGAAAGCTCGACCAGCGGGTGAAGGACTTGGAACAGAGTCTTCAGAAATCAGAGGAGCTCTCTGCTATCCGGGCTGTGCTTGGGGACAACCTGCTGGCCGAATTAGCTGGGGAGCAGCAAAGGAACCGGCAGTTGGCCCTCCGGGAACAGAATTCTCGGCACACCCAGAAAATTTGGGAACTAGAGAATAAATTAAAAGATGTGCAGCCTATAAGGTGGCCAGTAGCAGTGAGTTTGCAGATCACGGTCCCTGCCAGGAGAGGATTAAAACTCTCACCCACGCTCTATCCCAGGCAAAGGGGATGGTCGCCCTGATAGGACCCGGAGGGTCCACAGGGACCAAAGGAGAGTATTGGGGGGTAGAGGAGAATCCAAAGGCAAGAGACGCCCGACCACCTCCTGAGGCACCGGTGGTTTGTCCGGTGGGGTACCAGGAGGAGTGGGGCACGCAGGTAGTAGCATACCCAGGGCTGGGGGCAGGACCAATGTGTCCCGCTCAGCAGCAGGGATGTGAGGCTCCAGCCGAGGGTCAGTTAAGGGCTGGATCAGGCGACCAGGCACTGTCTGCTGCACCGGGTATGGTGGGACAGCCGGAGGTAGAGGGACCAGCGCAGAAAGATCCTGAACCAGGGCGGATGTGCCCGGTCAGGCAGCGCAAGTACGGTCCTCCACAGACAGGTGGCCAAGGTCGGGGAGCGCTGGAGAGCGACTTTATTATTCCCCATGGAGTTCAATCACTCAGGGCCATGGTGGCCCATTTGGCCAAACTCACTCGCAGCGGGGACCCGTCTATCCACTTCATGGAGGTGATGCAGGCCGGGGAAATTAATGGGTGCGACGAGGAAGAGACAGCCAAGCTGCTGCTCTTCTCTCTGGACAGCAAATTGTACCAGGCCCTACCGGCAGAATGCCGGAGGGGACAGCGTACATTTACTGAGGTCCAGGGGGCCGTCCTTGAGGCTATGGGCTTCGATGACGGCAGTCCTTTCGAACGGGTCGAAAGGACAAGGCAGCTCGCAGGGGAAACCCCGCAGGCGTTTGCGGACAGGCTGTGGGTGGTATACCATGCAGCCTGTGGGGAGCTCCTCGACCGGGCGAATCTTTCCGCGGTACAGACTGGCCGCTGGCTGAGGATGCTGGTGGCAAACTGCTTGCCCTGGCTCAAGGCCAGGGCAGAACTGTGGTTCGATTCCTGGGACCCCAACCTCACCGAGGAAGCAGTGGTCAGGCAACTGGCACTGGTCCAACGGAATGGAGGAGGGGAGGAGGGGAAAACCTCCAAAGGTCGGGTAAATGAGGTAAAACCCAACTCGATTCCCAAAAGGGAATGGCACCAGGAGGGTGGCCGCTCGTCTGATAAGGAGGGAGTGTGCTACGGGTGCGGGAAAGCTGGGCATTTTAAAAGGGATTGCAGGAGCCCAGTAAAGAGATATGGGGGGAGAAGTCCTTCAGGAGCCGCCCAGAGTGGGGGAAGTGGAGTGAGCTCCTCACCATCCCTTGACCAGATAGTAGCTGCAGTGAGGACAGCGCTGGAGGGGACTGGGAAGGTAGCCACGGCAACAAGCAGGGAAGCACCAGCAACCCTGCCAGTACAGAGGCCATGACTAGCCCAGACCCAGCCTGCATACCTGTGTCCACTAGAATACGACCCCTGGGGACGACCCTGGGTCAAGATGGAGGTTGAGGGTGTATTGGGTACTTACCTTTTGGACACTGGTACTTCCAGCACGATAGTCCATTCGGAGGACCCCGCAACCTCACCTCTATCAAACGGGGTGCCGTATCAACTCGTTGGGTTCACAGGTAATCAGAAGGCTGGGTTTTTCTCAGTCCTGCTCGCAGTTCGTTTAAGAGCACTCCAAACACAATGGAAGTGCGTCCTGATGAACTGGGAGCAGGTGGGAAAAGGGATCTTGGGGGCTGATTTTATCATCGCTCGCCAGATCCTAGTAGACTTGAGGAATCACTGTCTATGGGGCACAGTGGGCACGGGAGCAGAGGGAGAAGTCATGGTTATTGATAAGAAACAGGGAAAAGGTTCTCTGTGTACAATGAAGCCAAAAGTGGGTTACGACCTGGAGGTTCTGGTCTGTAACACCCCGGCTGAGTACCGGGCCTATGTGCAAGCAAATCTTGCAGCATTTGCCACCCATAGACACGACTGTGGGAGAGTCACAGGAGTGGAGGTTAGAATAGATGGGGATCCCATGTCCCGCCCGCAAAAGCAGTATGGCTTTCCCCGAGGGGCAGAAGCAGACTTGGAGACAGCTTTAAGCTCGCTTGTCAAGCAGGGTGTTTTGAGACCCATAGCCACCCATGTCAACTCCCCGCTTTGGCCGGTTAGGAAACCGGACAATTCTTGGAGGGCTACGGTGGATTATAGGGTGCTCAATAAAAACATCCCAGCTTGTGCTCCCACAGTAGCGGCGGTTGTGGATCTGATCGGGGAAATCCCTGCATCCACAACCACGTTCACAGTGTTGGACATATCCAACGGGTTCTGGTCTATCCCTGTACGGAGGGAAGACCAGTACAAGTTTGCCTTCACCTTCCGGGAACAGCAGGGCTTTCATAATAGTCCCAGCACCTTTCACCAATGCATGGCGAACTGCTTAAAAGGCTTCAGCCAGCCACACCAGCTGGTCCAGTATGTGGACGACCTGTTGTTGTTCACAGACAGCAGTGAGGAACACGGTCCACTGCTGGCCGAACTGCTGGTCTTACTGAAGGAAGGGGGTTTTAAAGTTAACCCCAAGAAAGCCCAGATAGGTCTAGGAGAGGTAAAATTCCTGGGCCTGACGATAAGGGCAGGAGAAAGGACCATTGATGAGGCTAGAAGAAAGGCAGTGCAGGAACTCCCTGTCCCTAGGGATGTGTCGGGGGTAAGGTCTTTCCTGGGAATCACTGGCTACTGTAGGGACTTCATCGAGGACTATGCAGCCACTGCCGCCCCTCTGCTCAGACTCCTACATAAGGGGGTCGAGTGGGAATGGGACAAGGGCTGTGAGGCAGCATTTGTCCGTCTTAAGAGAGACCTGCAGGTAGCACCAGCCCTCGGGGCAATTGATGGGGGGGAGGAATTCTTCCTGGAGGTGGCAGCCAGTGGTGACAGCTTAAGTGCAGTGTTGCTCCAGGGGCGAAACGGTCAGCTGAGACCAGTGGTGTACTCCTCCAGGGTCCTCACGGGGGTAGAAAAGGGATACTCCAATTGTGAGAGGCACTTGCTTGCCACCCACTGGGCAGTAAAGAGAGCTCAGATCTTTACCGGAATATCCCCCATTAAACTCCTCACCCATCATACCCCGACACAGATGCTGTTGGACGGGAGGATTAAGGACGGGACAGTGAGCAGTGCTAGGATCACTTGCTGGACCCTCCTAAATGACTTTAAAGGTCAAGGGCCTCTGCGAGCCCAGGCTCGCAGCAAATTTAATCTATCCAGGGCAGCCGCATCGATGCTCTGTGGAGGGAGTATGGGACATTAACTTTGGATTTCGGGCAGGGATACACCCCACAGGCCACGGGATCTACGTTGATGGCTCCAGTTCAGTGTCCGCGGGTACAAGACTCATGGGCTGCGGGGTTTGGGATCCCAAGGCAGGAATTGCCTTGGCTCTTAAACTCCCATGCACCCTGAGCGCCCAGCAGGCGGAACTCTCGGCGGTGATGTATGTGGTCACACACCCCGAGGAATTCCCTACCCCATACACGGTTTGCTCGGACAGCATGTTCACTTGCAATTCGTGTACAGAGTATCTGGCGATTTGGTCACGCCGGGGGTACACCTCTGCGGATGGGAAGCCCCTTGTGACCAAACCCCGCTAGAAAAGATCGTGGCTGCAGTGGGAGAAACCGGGGATGTATATATCCATAAGGTAAAGGCCCACTCCAAAACTGAGCCACGGGGGGAAGGTAACCAGCAGGCAGACCTGCTGGCAAGGGAAGGTGCTCGCACAGGTCGCCCATGGGACCCATATGAGGCAGGCAGGATAGCAGCAGCAAGAAGCAAGCCAGGGACACAAGGGAGCATAGGGGCGTCTGTGGCCCCGGACCTTAAAGTAGTCCAGATGCAGGATCCGATCCTGAAGGCTGCCTTGGCTGCTATTAAAAGGGGGAAAAGGTGGAGGGCCCATACAGTGCTATAGATATTGCTGTGCGGGAAGGCATGTTGTTTAAAGGGGACAAATGGGTAGTGCCGCCACAACACCGGAGGGAATTCCTTCAGCTGGCCCATGAAGGTCCAGGTGCGGGACACCCTGGGCCGGAATCTACCTGGCAACGGGTAGAAAAGGCAGGGTGGTGGCCAGACCTCCGGGAAGACGTCCGCGACTTCTGTGCGGGCTGTCTGGTTTGTGCTGCAAACAACCGAGACCCTCAGAAAAGGAAGGTGTCTATGGGACACGTCAGGCAGGTAGAGGGACCATGGCAGTCGATCCAGATCGACTACATCGGACCCCTACCGGCCGCCCAGGGAGGTTATAAATACTGCCTCGTCCTGGTGGATGTGTTTTCCAAGTGGGTGGAAGCCTTCCCTTGCCGAACAGCTACCGAGGTGGGGACTGCAAAAATCCTGGTGAGGGAGGTGTTCTCTCGGTGGGGTCTACCTCAAATCGTGGAGTCAGTCCGGGGAAGCCACTTCACCGGCCAGGTGATGCAGGCCACCCTAAAGGTGCTGGGGATAAGAGCCAAATGGCATGTGGCCTACAACCCTCAGTCCTCAGGCCCCGTAGAACGCCTGAACTGGACCCTAAAGGAAAGGCTGCGCAAGGAGACGGGAGACTCACCGAACAAGTGGGTGGAGGTCTTACCGTTGGTCCTCATGGGAATCCGGGCCAGTCAGTCAAAGAGCACAGGGTACTCACCCCATGAGCTGATGACGGGCCGGATCATGAGAACCCCAGTGCATGTGTTGGTGCCGGTTCTCACCGAAGGGCAGCTCCGAGAGGTGAACCGGGACCACTTCGTCAGGAATCTGTTCGAACAGCTTCAACAGATTCACTGGCAGGCGGCCAACAACATGGGTAAACAGCACCGTGCCAATCGGCTGCTGCTGGAACCCTGCAGTCACCATGATTGGGAGGTGGGCGACCAGGTGATGGTGAGAAGCTTCGCCCGGGTCGGGGTATTTGAACTACTGTATATGGGACCATACAGCATAGTCAACAAGGCCAGCCCTGTGGTCTATGCGGTTCGACTGCCTCGCCGGGTGAAGTGGTATCACATTAATCAGTGTAAACTGTTTGACCCCAAAAGAGGTAAAAACCAGAGGGGACGAGCAAGGGAAGGGAACCAGGCACTGGGGGAGGAACAGGCCCCGGTGGATTTGGAGGCTCCGGAGGAGGCAGCGGGCCCCGAAGCTCTACAGCCGGGGCTGGTTCACTGCTCCAGTAAGGCTATCCCACCACTGGGTAGAGGTTCCCAGCCCACTAACAGAAGTAGGGAGAAAGGCTCTACCATTAGCAAGGTCCAAGGGGAAGCTGAACCTCCCATGGTGGATCAGCTGGGGCTAGCCCAAGAGGTGGAGGAGATGGCATTGCAGCCTATAACGTGGGACTCTGCACCGACAGTAAGGAGGAGTGACAGAGTGCCACAGCCCAGGGCACCGTGGTCCCCTGTTTACTTAGCCTCCCGCCCCAGACCGAGAAGGTGAAAGACAACAGGGAGAGTGCTCTGTCGCGCTAGCAAGGGTCTCCCACCGATTATCCGGGGCTCGGGAGGGCCTTGGAGGGCAGCACAAGACTCATTAAGGGGGACTATACGAGCCCCTCAGCGGAGGACATCCTGGTCCCCAGGGTACGGTCAGCCGAGTGGTCGACGACGCCTGTACAGTGACAGGATGTAGCCTGGCCACCCGGGGACGGGTGGCGGTGTGTATATTTTCCCTTCCTGTTTTGTTACTTTGTGTTGTGAGTATATGTGTTTAGGTAAGGCAGTGACGGTTGGGTACAGCATTTTATGTTCGGAACATGTTACGCGGGCCGAGTCTGGAGAGGTCTCTCAAGGCAAGGCCATGTTCTTCTTGCCTTTCAGATGTCAACACCTCCCTACTGGACGCTAGTGATGCTGGTATCGCTAAGGATCTGCACCGGGCACTGAGGGGACACCGAGGACTCCCTGGTTTTCGGATGCTCCGGGGGCAGAGCGCCGACAGTGACCACAGGAGAAGGGACTCCGGTGGTGGATGGCCGGGTCACCTACTCCCACGAGAGGGAATGGCCTGGGTGGTTGGGATCGAACTCCACCAAGTACTCCAACCATAAGGACTTTACCTACGGAGAGACCTCCATCCCCTGCCCGGAGATCACTGTGGCCACTTCCAGAGTGAGAGTGACAGAAGGCAGAAAGGTATGCCTAACTTGCCAAGGGGACATACCTCTGGGGCGGTGGTGGTGGCTCAGAAAGCTCAAGAGGGACGTGGGAGACCGACACTCGGACTGGGAACGTCTGGATAATAATACCTACCGAACTATCATGGGGTCATCTGGCGGGGTCACGGTGTGCTGGGAGAAATGGTGGGCGTACGACCAAGGAATTTATTTGTGTATGTGGGGATCCACTCGCGTGTGTTCAGAGGGGGTCTCCATTGCTTTCTATAGGTGGGGGCAGGATATCGGGGATGGGGTGGGATGGGATCGCAGCGGGGAGGCGTGTGTGATCCCCAATCCCCGGGTATCAGTAAATGCCACCGAACTTGTAGTTCAGGAAAGGAAGCCCCCACCCACGGCCAAGCCCACCGTCCCACACGAGTGCCCGACAACAACCAGGGGGCCGGGGAATGGTTTAGTGTTGGTCCCTACCGAGAAACTACTTTATCAGGGGGTACACTACGCAGTGGTATCAGTGGTGCTAAATCTGACAGAAGTCCGCCTACCCACGTGGTGTCCCCGGGAAACCGAGCTGTTAGACCAGGCTCTGCTGCGGGAGATGTTCAGGAAGTTCTATGAACTGGACTTCGGGGATGTCAAAGTGACAGACTTGTATAAACAGTGGGATAGGGCCGAACCGGGCAGGCAGAGGCGTGGCACTTTAAATGACATTCTTACGGGGTTTAACACCGGGGCGTCCGCCATAAACAGTTTGGATAACATGCAGCTGGCCCTCCAGATAAATGGGTTAAAGAATCAGCTGCACAAAGTCCTGGGGGACGAGAATACCGTCGTGGGATCCGCGCTCCACGAAGAGGTGGCAATGACAGTTCACTTAAAGGAGATTATCTCTCAATTGGAGGCACAGGCCAGGGCTGTAAACGTCTTGATTCGGGAGGATAGAAACGCCTCCGATCAAGGTGCCCAAAATGAGGTGTGCGTGCTCTATGGGGCCTGGTTGCTGGGAGAGGGACGGAGTAACCTCGAGGATCTGAGACAGGGACAGGTCCCCTCCTGGATCAGCAACCAGCACTTAGCAGCACTGCACCCTTATGATAATGTCTTGAGTCCTTGCCAACTTCGTGTAGCGTCGGAAGCCTACCCGGTACCGGTGGACTGTGGAAAGTCAAACCATACCACCATGGGTGTGGTGGTCAGGATGCCCGTGATGGGGGCGTCCCCACGACCAGCACCCTTGTACCGAGTGGAGAATGTGGGAGTCATTCGTGGAGGGGTGCATGTTCGATTCCAAGAGGTCCCACCTTATGTCACAATGTGGGAGCACACTGTGACAGGTACAGACCTCTCGGGTTGTCGGAGCAGGGGAGCACAGGTAATCCTGTGCCCCCAGCACTTGAACGCTTTTGCAAGGCCACAATGCGGGTTCAGCACTGCTGGGGCAAAGTCTATCAATTGCACAATGGAGGTAATGGCCCCTAACCACATGCCTCCACAGGTAGCATATGTAGGCGGTGGGACATATTGTGTCACCACAAGTGCCCAACGGTTTGAACACGGACCGGGAAGCTGGTGTCCAATACTGTACAGCATCTTTTGCTTTAAACCCAGGGCAGAGGTTCAAGTGGCACACACCAGAATCACACCCATCCCTGAACCTTCCACGATTCACCTCACGGTACAAAACAACCTCAGCCACCTACATCAATATGTCGCCCAGTTTGGCTATCCCATTGCCCCACTACCTGAGAAACTTACAGCCCTCCTCCAGGCAGTGGATTTGTCTCAAAAACATACGAGCAGACATACCTGCATGGATCCGGGTGGGATCGCATGCCTTAGTAATCGGCCAACTCCTGATTGTAGCTTATCTGCTAGTTACAAGCTGTAAGCTCAGGAGAAAAAGAAAAAGAACGCAGTTCCTCAGGCTACTACACAGACAGGAGAGCTGTTGCTAAACACTCAAGGTGTGTAAACAAAGCTTGACCGCAACACTTAGGCGGTTTTGTTATTCCCAGGGATGACTGCGTTTTCATACATGGCCTCTGGGGAGTTTGCAGGGCAGGTCTCTTTGTTTTACAGTTAAGACTGAAATGAGACTCAATGTACAATTGCTGCTGTAACCTTAAGTACATATATGTATATTGCTGTCGTATATTGTAACCTGTTGGATTCTGTGTTTTGTACCGCGTTAAAAGGAATTACGATATATATCGACGGGATTAGTTTAGAGTTAAACTGGGGAAAGTTGGGCAATTTGGGAGACCTAGGGTTTTCTCACCACCCTGAACTTTGACACACTCGAGTGGTGTCTGACTGTGTCAGATGGGGGATTATGTAGGGGAGGACGAAAACCCCCTCATTTTACCCAGAAGGAAAAGGGCTGTGGGATCAGTCTGTGCTGTGAATTGAAACCGATACGGTTTGACCTTGGCAGAGCAGTGATTGGACGGGGGAGGACACCGGAGGGCCAATGGTGGCACAGAGTCAGCCCGAAGCATGTGGCTTTCAAGCCAATAGGAGAGCACTTGCTCGAAAACTGTGGGACTGACCCATAGCCATTATCGGACTATTGTCTTCCCCATGTTTACACTATGGAAGGAAATTATGCAGACCTTCAGAAAACTAGGGAACCCAAAACAACCCAAGGACCTACACAATGGCTACAGGAGGCCATCGCAATCAACACCCACTCAAACCTTGAGTAGATTAACATCAGTGGAAAAAACCCGAAATAATCTAAAACTGCTGCATTTTTCAAAACCACAAAGCCCACCAATGGGAAGGATCGATTTCAGCAGGAGAGGCGGACTGGATAATCTGGCTATAAAAAGGGGTTTCTGACATAGTGTGTGTGGTTCCCTGCTCTCGTGATCCAACAACCACAAGCCTCTCGACACTGAAGGAAAACCAGTGTCCGAAGACACCGAAGATAGAAGAAACAAACCACCAGACTTGCAGAAGGCACAGTAGTGAGTATAACCTCTGGTCCCCGGAACTCCCAACTCAGTTAGGCCAGGAAATGTGGGAGGTTGGGCATTGTACTGCTAAACTTGTGTAAAGATTTTCGTTGTGTCCGTTTAGTGGGATTTAGGGGGATTGTTTTGTTAGTGTATTGCTGTTTGTTGAGATACACCTTGTCAAATAAATTGGAAGCCTAAAGTTCCTCTTGGAATCACCTTGTCTCAGTTCTATTGTATTACATCTCCTGATCGTGAGTCTTATGTCAGAACCGTGTAAGGGAAGCTAGGAGCGCCTCGAAAACGCTCAACTGTGTGTCACAGGCTAGGGAAGAAGGGGTTAGGAGTGTTTGACACTCACAGGTGCCTCACAGGCTAGGCATAAGCTGTGGGGACGCACGAGTCTCAAAACCCCCTTCATAAGCTGTGGACACAGTCTCTCCAGGGGTGCTCTTGCAGCACTCAGGGTACCTCACATGCCAGGCATAAGCTGTGAGGGCAGAGGCCCAGAGAGACACCCAAGGCACAACAACACTCCCTGAGAAAACCCCTTACAGCCATGAACTCGTTGAATGGCGGTGCAGGCTCGAGGGGCCGAATGGCCTACTCCTGCACCTATTTTCTATGTTTCTATGTTTCTAAGTTGGAAATCCATAAGAACATAAGAACATATGAAATAGGAGCAGGAGTCGGCCATACAGCCCCTCGAGCCTGCTCCGCCAGTCAATATGATCGTGGCTGATCTGATCATGGAGTCAGGTCCACTTCCTTGCCCGCTCCCCATAACCCCCTAATCCCTTTTCGGTTAAGAAACTGTCTAATCCTGTCTTAAATTTATTCAATGTCCCGACTTCCACGAGGCAGCGAATTCCACAGATTTACAACCCTCTGAGAGAAGAAATTCCTCCTCATCTCAGTTTTAAATGGGGGGCTCCTTATTCTAAGATTATGCCCCCTAGTTCTAGTCTCCCCCATCAGTGGGAACATCCTCTCTGCATCCACCTTGTCAAGCCCCCGCATAATCTGATACGTTTCGATACGGTCACCTCTCATTTTTCTGAATTCCAATGAGTAGAGGCTCAACCTATTCAACCTTTCCTCGTAAGTCAAGCCCCTCATCCCCGGAATCAACCTAGTGAACCTTCTCTGAACTGCCTCCAAAGCAAGTATATCCTTTTGTAAATATCGAAACCAAAACTGCACGCAGTATTCCAGGTGTGGCCTCACCAATGCCCTGTATAACTGTCGCAAGACTTCCCTGCTTTTATACTCCATCCCCTTTGCAATAAAGGCCAAGATACCATTGGCCTTCCTGATCACTTGCTGTACCTGCATACTATCCTTTTGTGTTTCATGCACAAGTACCCCCAGGTCCCGCTGTACTGCAGCACTTTGCAATCTTTCTCCATTTAAATATTAACTTGCTCTTTGATTTTTTTCTGCCAAAGTGCATGACCTCACACTTTCCAACCGTATACTCCATCTGCCAAATTTTTTCCCACTCACTTAGCCTGTCTATGTCCTTTTGCAGATTTTTTGTGTCCTCCTCACACATTGCTTTTCCTCCCACCTTTGTATCTTCAGTAAACCTGGCTACGTTACACTCGGTCCCTTCTTCCAAGTCGTTAATATAGATTGTAAATAGTTGGGGTCCCAGCACTGATCCCTGCGGCACTCCACTAGTTATGATTGCCAACCAGAGAATGAACCATTTATCCCGACTCTCTGTTTTCTGTTAGTTAGCCAATCCTCTATCCATGCTAATATAATACATGACTTCTATTATTCTTGTATCTGAGAAGGTGTAAATTAAGTGTTTTGTAATCTAACAAAATCAGCTGTATTGAATTCCTGCTATTGTAATTTTGTCCTTTTAAAAAGCTGACACAGTCCTAATTTAAATTGCAAGTTCTGATAGAGTCTTTATTCTTCCGTACCAAAGACTAGGGGAATACGAGAAGCCTTCTGTCAATTCTGTAAACTGATTACAGTAATGAGAATGAGAATCTTTGTCTGACTTCAAGGCAATGCTAGAAGACATTGTGCAGATAAAATCACACTCCAGTTCATACCTTACTCACGGAAATATCTAACAAAACTAACAATAACCACCCAGATTTTGAGAATAGCCACTGTTAACAATGAATGCTGCGATACATTTGATGCTGGAAGTGAGTGTTCCAGTTAATGAAAGCATTGGGCTAAGCCTTCTGCTTTAATCAGCTTGCAAACCTTATTCAAGTATAAAGCGTGTTGGAACATTCTCTATTACAATTCTCAGTTTATATTTCCATTACTGCACAGCACTGCCCTTGTCTAAAATTTTTAGCTTGTTACAAATATAGACTCATTATAAATGCTAAATTCACAGTACGCAGAGGAGTATTTATAGTTAATGAACCTTAATAGATTTACTTTCTAAAGAAAGCGAATATACCTTTAGAGTTATATACAATTTGAGGTATTTTTCCACTCCAGAAATTTGAGCACAAAAATCTGGGCTGATACTCCAATGCAGTACTGAGGGAGTGCTGCACTGTCGGAGGGGCAGTACTGAGGGAGCGCTGCACTGTCGGAGGGGCAGTACTGAGGGAGTGTCGGAGGGGCAGTACTGAGGGAGTGCCGCACTGTCGGAGGTGTCGTCTTTCAGATGAGACGTTAAACCGAGGCCCTGTCTGCTCTCGCAGGTGGATGTAAAAGGTCCCATGGCACTATTTCGAAGAAGAGCAGGGGAGTTATCCCCGGTGTCCTGGCCGATATTTATCCTGCAATCATTGTCACTAAAAAAGATTATCTGGTCAATATCATATGGCTGTTTGTGGGAGCTTGCTGTGTGCAAATTAACTGTTGCGTTTCCTACTTTACAACAGTGACTACACTTCAAAAAGTACTTCATCGGCTGTAAAGCACTTTGGGGTGTCCTGAGGCTGTGAAAGGCGCTATATAAATGCAATTCATTCATTTTTTTTCTTTCTTTCTATTTTATAGAACTTAAGATATTGTACAATATTCTCAAGGTCTTTGACTAGTAAATATCCTTTGTTTATCATTCCTAAAGCCATAATTCAAATCCCACGATGATATTCTATGAAAACGTACTCCACCCCTCCACCACCAAAACCATCACCAATTGTTTATAGGAAGAGGAAAACATCTGGATAGAAAAATATTAAAATAAACCCTTGCCCTCCTTTGTGGAAAGGAAGAAAATGTGACACTATTTTGACAATATTATTCCAGTGACTACAGGAACACTTGCCTGCCAGGTCAAATATGGTCGCAAGAACAAACTCTATTTGCGTGCAAATTTTTCAATGTTTGTAGGAAATTAAAAAGCCACTTTAAAGTTCAAAATGGTAACCTAGCCAACTCGATCCGATATAAAACCAGTCTTGGGACATCACAGTCAAGCACAGTTGTGACCTCAGTCGTACACACAAACTTTTCCAACAGGCCCTCACTCCCTCCCTATCACTGAAACCTCCTCCAGCCTACAATGGTCTCCTCAATCAGAAATGGGAACCAAGGGGGACATTTTAACCGAAATAAAAAGCAGGTGGTTGGGGGTGTGTGAAAAATGTAAGTGTTAAAGATCTGAATTCCGACCAAAACCTGCCTCCAACCTGCCCACTTCTAGTTTTACGGAGGCGGGACGGGGGTGGGGGGGCGGGGGTTGGGGGGGAGGGGGCGCGGGTAGCCAACCTATTCTGAGGAGGGTGTTCATAAGAACATCGGTGATTGGAGCATGGGCAGATACTTCAGGAGTGGATGGATTGGGGCGAAGGAGCGGCGAGAGACTGTGGTGGGACATGATCGGGGCCCAGGAGGGGTGTGAGTGCAAGGCCAGGGGCAGCACGGGCCCAGCCCAGACTGCAATATATGTGTGCACACTAGGTCTGTGCAGCAGAGCAGGTCTCCAGTCATCCTGGTTAATCCTTGCCACTGGACCAAGTCCGAGCTCTGTCGAGCCCGTGTGGTGGCTGGTGTGCAATGGTCACCCCACGGTAAAACAACCTACACACAGGCATCTTCCACCCTTCACGATGGAAGTATAGGAGCAGGGAGGTCTTACTGCAGCTGTACAGGGCCTTGGTGAGGCCTCACCTAGAATATTGTGTTCAGTTTTGGTCTCCTAATCTGAGGAAGGACGTTCTTGCTATTGAGGGAGTGCAGCGAAGGTTCACCAGACTGATTCCCGGGATGGCAAGACTGACATATGAGGAGAGACTGGATCGACTGGGCCTGTATTAACTGGAGTTTAGAAGAATGAGAGGGGATCTCATAGAAACATATAAAATTCTGACGGGATTGGACAGGTTAGAGGCAAGAAGAATGTTCCCGATATTGGGGAAGTCCAGAACCAGGGGTCACAGACTAAGGATAAGGGGTAAGCCATTTAGGATCGAGAGGAGGAAAGAAAAGAAACATAGAAACATAGAAAATAGGAGCAGGAGTAGGCCATTCGGACCTTCGAGCCTGCACCACCATTCAATAAGATCATGGCTGATCATTCACCTCAGTACCCCTTTCCTGCTTTCTCTCCATACCCCTTGATCCCTTTAGCCGTAAGGGCCATATCTAACTCCCTCTTGAATATATCCAATGAACTGACATCAACAACTCTCTGTGGTAGAGAACTCCACAGGTTAACAACTCTCTGAGTGAAGAGGTTTCTCCTTATCTCAGTCCTAAATGGCTTACTCCTTATCCTTAGACTATGTCCCCTGGTTCTGGACTTCCCCAACATTGGGAACATTCTTCCTGCATTTAACCTGTCCAGAATGTTATATGTTTCTATGAGATCCCCTCTCATCCTTCTAAACTCCAGTGAATACAGGCCCAGTCGATCCAGTCTCTCCTCATATGTCAGTCCTGCCATCCCGGGAATCAGTCTGGTGAACCTTCGCTGCACTCCCTCAATAGCAAGAATGTCCTTCCTCAGATTAGGAGACCAAAACTGTACACAATATTCCAGGTGAGGCCTCACCAAGGCCCTGTACAACTGCAGCAAGACTTCCCTACTCCTATACTCAAATCTCCTCGCTATGAAGATCAACATACCATTTGCCTTCTTCACCGCCTGCTGTACCTGTATGCCCACTTTCAATGACTGATGTACCATGACACCCAGGTCTCGTTGCACCTCCTCTTTTCCTAATCTGTCGTCATTCAGATAATATTCTGCCCTCCTGTTTTTGCCACCAAAGTGGATAACCTCACATTTATCCACATTATACTGCATCTGCCATGCTTTTGCCCCCTCACTTAACCTGTCCAAGTCACCCTGCAGCCTCTTAGCGTCCTCCTCACAGCTCACACCGCCACCCAGCTTAATGTCATCTGCAAACTTGGAGATATTACACTCAATTCCTTCATCTAAATCATTAATGTATATTGTAAAGAGCTGGGGTCCCAGCACTGAGCCCTGCGGCACTCCACTAGTCACTGCCTGCCATTCTGAAAAGGACCCGTTTATCCCAACTCTCTGCTTCCTGTCTGCCAACCAGTTCTCTATCCACGTCAATACATTACCCCCAATACCATGTGCTTTAATTTTGCACACTCCAGCTCCTACACCCCTCCCTATCTCTGTAATCTCCTCCAGCCCCTACACCCCTCCCTATCTCTGTAACCTCCTCCAGCCCCTACACCCCTCCCTATCTCTGTAACCTCCTCCAGCCCTTCACCCCTCCCTATCTCTGTAACCTCCTCCAGCCCCTACACCCCTCCCTATCTCTGTAACCTCCTCCAGCCCCTACACCCCTCCCTATCTCTGTAATCTCCTCCAGCCCCTACACCCCTCCCTATCTCTGTAACCTCCTCCAGCCCCTACACCCCTCCCTATCTCTGTAATCTCCTCCAGCCCCTACACCCCTCCCTATCTCTGTAATCTCCTCCAGCCCCTACACCCCTCCCTATCTCTGTAATCTCCTCCAGCCCCTACACCCCTCCCTATCTCTGTAACCTCCTCCAGCCCCTACACCCCTCCCTATCTCTGTAACCTCCTCCAGTCCCTACACCCCTCCCTATCTCTGTAACCTCCTCCAGCCCTTCACCCCTCCCTATCTCTGTCACCTCCTCCAGCCCCTACACCCCTCCCTATCTCTGTCACCTCCTCCAGCCCCTACACCCCTCCCTATCTCTTTTGTAATCTCCTCCAGCCCCTACACCCCTCCCTATCTCTGTAATCTCCTCCAGCCCCTACACCCCTCCCTATCTCTGTCACCTTCTCCAGCCCTTCACCCCTCCCTATCTCTGTAATCTCCTCCAGCCCCTACACCCCTCCCTATCTCTGTAATCTCCTCCAGCCCCTACACCCCTCCCTATCTCTGTAATCTCCTCCAGCCCCTACACCCCTCCCTATCTCTGTAACCTCCTCCAGCCCCTACACCCCTCCCTATCTCTGTAACCTCCTCCAGTCCCTACACCCCTCCCTATCTCTGTAACCTCCTCCAGCCCTTCACCCCTCCCTATCTCTGTCACCTCCTCCAGCCCCTACACCCCTCCCTATCTCTGTAATCTCCTCCAGCCCCTACACCCCTCCCTATCTCTGTCACCTTCTCCAGCTCTTCACCCCTCCCTATCTCTGTAATCTCCTCCAGCCCCTACACCCCTCCCTATCTCTGTAATCTCCTCCAGCCCCTACACCCCTCCCTATCTCTGTAATCTCCTCCAGCCCTACAGACCCTCCGAGATCTCTGCACTTCACCAATTCAGGCCTCTCACGGATCCCGATTCTCATCGCTCCGCCATTGGTGGCCATGCTTCAGCTTCTGAGGCCCCAAACTCTGGAATTCCCTCCGTAAACCTCTCCCTCTCTCCTTTAAATTGCTCCTTAAAACCTACTTCTTTGACCAAGCTATTGATTGGGCAGAAGCAAAAGGTAGGAAGGAGAAAAACAAGAGTGGAGGGCAGAGAAATCAAGGGCAAAATCAAAAAGGGCCACATTACAACATAATTCTAAAAGGACAAAGAATGTGAAAAAAATAAGCCTGAAGGTTCTGAGTCTCAATGCGAGGAGCATTCATAATAAAGCGGATGAATTAACTGCGCAGATAGCTGTTAATGGATATGATGTAATTGGGATTACGGAGACATGGCTCCAGGGTAACCAAGGTTGGGAACTCAACATCCAGGGGTATTCAATATTCAGGATCGATAGACAGGAAGGAAAAGGAGGTGGGGTAGCGTTACTGGTTAAAGAGGAGATTAACGCAATAGTAAGGAAGGACATTGGCATGGATAATGTGGAATCTATATGGGTAGAGCTGCGAAACACCAAAGGGCAGAAAACATTAGTGGGAGTTGTGTACAGACCACCAAACAGTAGTAGGGAGGTTGGGGATGGCATGGAAATTAGGGATGCGTGCAATAAGGGTACAGCAGTTGTCATGGGTGACTTTAATCTACATATTGATTGGGCTAACCAAACAGGTAGCAATACTGTGGAGGAGGATTTCCTGGAGTGTCTAAGGGATGGTTTTCTAGACCAATATGTCGAGGAACCAACTAGAGAGCAGGCTGGGTCTTGTGTAACGAGAGAGGATTAATTAGCAATCTGGTCGTGCGAGGCCCCTTGGGGAAGAGTGACCATAATATGGTAGAATTCTTCATTAAAATGGAGAGTGACACAGTTAATTCAGAGACTAGGGTCCTGAACTTAAAGAAAGGAAACTTCGACGGTATGAGACGTGAGTTGGCTAGGATAGACTGGAGAATGATACTTAAAGGGTTGATGGTGGATAGGTAATGGCAAACATTTAAAGATCATATGGATGAACTACAACAATTGTACATCCCTGTGTGGCGTAAAAATAAAAAATGGCAGGTGGCTCAACCGTGGCTAACTAGGGAAATTAGGGAAAGTGTTAAATCCAAGGAAGAGGCATATAAATTGGCCAGAAAAAGCAGAAAACCTGAGGACTGGAAAAATTGAGAATTCAGAAGAGGAGGACTAAGGGTTTAATTAAGAGGGGGAAAATAGAGTACGAGAGTAAGCTTGCAGGGAACATAAAAACTGACTGCAAAAGCTTCTATAGATATGTGAAGAGAAAAAGATTAGTGAAGGCTAATGTAGGTCCCTTGCTGTAAGAATCAGGTGAATTCATAATGGGGAACAAGGAAATGGCAGACCAATTGAACAAACACTTTGATTCTGTCTTCACTAAGGAAGACACGAATAACCTCCCAAAAATACTAGGGGACCGAGGGTCCAGCGAGAAGGGGGAACTGAGGGAAATCCTTATTAGTCAGGAAATAGTGTTAGGGAAATTGAAGGGACTGAAGGCCAATAAATCCCCAGGGCCTGATAGTCTGCATCCCAGAGTACTTAAGGAAGTGGCCCTAGAAATAGTGGATGCATTGGTGGTCATTTTCTAACATTCCATGGACTCTGGTTCAGTTCCTATGGATTGGAGGGTAGCTAATGTAACCCCACTTTTTAAAAAAGGAGGTAGAGAGAAAACAGGGAATTATAGACCGGTTAGCCTGACATCGGTGGTGGGGAAAATGCTGGAGTCAATTATTAAAGATGTAATAGCAGCGCATTTGGAAAGCAGTGACAGGATCGGTCCAAGTCAGCATGGATTTATGAAAGGGAAATCATGCTTGACAAATCTTCGAGAGTTTTTTGAAGATGTAACTATTAGAGTGATAAGGGAGAGCCAGTAGATGTGGTGTATTTGGACTTTCAAAAGGCTTTTGACAAGGTCCCACACAAGAGATTAGTGTGCAAAATTAAAGCACATGGTATTGGAGATAATGTATTGACGTGGATAGAGAACTGGTTGGCAGACAGGAAGCAAAGAGTGGGAGTAAACGGGTCCTTTTCAGAATGGCAGGCAGTGACTAGTGGGGTGCCGCAGGGTTCAGTGCTGGGACCCCAGCTATCTACAATATACATTCATGATTTAGACGAAGGAATTGAATGTAATATCTTCAAGTTTGAAGATGACACTAAGCTGGGTGGCAGTGTGAGCTGCGAGGTGGATGCTAGGAGGCTGCAGAGTGACTTGGACAGGTTAGGTAAGTGGGCAAATGCATGGCAGATGCAGTATAATGTGGATAAATGTGAGGTTATCCACTTTGGTGGCAAAAACAGGAAGGCAGATTATCTGAATAGTGACATATTAGTAAAAGGGGAGGTGCAACGAGACCTGGGTGTCATGGTACATCAGTCATTGAAGGGAGGCATGCAGGTACAGCAGGTAGTAAAGAAAGCAAATGGCATGCAAGCCTTTATAGCTAGGGGATTTGAGTATAGGAGCAGGGAGGTCTTGCTGCAGTTGTACAGGGCCTTGGTGAGACCACACCTTGAGTATTGTGTTCAGTTTTGGTCTCCTAATCTGAGGAAGGACATTCTTACTATTGAGGGAGTACAGCGAAGGTTCACCAGACTAATTCCCGGGGTGGTAGGACTGACATATGAGGAAAGACTGGATCGGCTATACTTATACTCACTGGAATTTAGAAGAATGAGAGGGGACCTCATAGAAACGTATAAAATTCTGACAGGATTGGACAGGTTAGATGCAGGAAGAATGTTCCCGATGTTGGGGAAGTCCAGAACCAGGGGACACAGTCTAAGGATAAGGGGTAAGCCATATAGGACCGAGATGAGGAGAAACTTTTTCACCCAGAGTGTTGTGAACCTGTGGAATTCTCTGCCGCAGAAAGTTGTTGAGTCCAGTTTGTTGGACATGTTCTAAAGGAGTTAGATGTGGCCCTTACGGCTAAAGGGATCAGTGGGTATGGAGAGAAGGCTGGGATGGGGTACTGAGGTTGAATGATCAGCCATGATCATATTGAATGGCGGTGCTGGCTCAAAGGGCCGAGTGGCCTGCTCCTGCACCTATTTTCTATGTTTCTATGTGTCAAATTTTACATAAGAACATAAAAATTAAGAGCAGGTTTCGGCCATTCGGCCCATCGAGTCTGCTCCGCCATTCAATGAGATCATGGCTGATCTGATCTTGTCCTCAATTCCACTTCCCTGCCCGCTCCCCATAACCCTTGACTCAAAAATATTTTTGATAATTACTCCTGTGAAGCTCCTTGGGAAGTTTTACTGCATTAAAGGCGCTAGATAAATGCAAGTTGTTGTTGAATTTCGATTCTGATGCTCGCTGGTGGAATATGCTAATTTTAGCAACGATTGCACAACTGAATGCAGTTACCTCAATGGGACGGCTTTTGATTCATTCAGTTGTTTTAAACTAATTTTGCTGAAATGCTCGACATGCCAGGTAAGGTTAATATGAAATATCTTTCTCTATGTAACTGGACTGCACTGCTGGAAGAGCTCAATAAATTACAATCCTTTCTGTTCCAGTGCAGAAAAAAGTAGTCCCGACATTGTAAGAGTCGTGTAATAAATTATACAGCCTCTGCAGTTTCCTGAACTGCATCGCACTTTCATTTGAATTGCAAAGAGCGTTGACTGCACTTAGTGCCGATAATGGTGGATGTTTCTACATGGACTCGGAGTTTACAGAATAAAACTCAGCTTTCCTAAACAAACACCAGAGTCATTTTAGAAGCACTGGGCTGGATTATTGCTTCTGCTCATTTCGGGTAATGGCGGTGAAGTTTGAGCCCCGGAACAGTTTACGCCTCAGTCGGCAAAATTCATCAGCTGGGCCCTGAGTGTGGGGCAGGGCCCTGAGTGTGGGGCAGGGCCCTGAGTGTGGGGCGGGGGCGGGGCCCTGAGTGTGGGGCGGGGCCCTGAGTGTGGGCGGGGCCCCGAGTGTGGGGCGGGGCCCTGAGTGTGGGTGAGACCCTGAGTGTGGGGCAGGGGCGGGGCCCTGAGTGTGGGGCGGAGCCCTGAGTGTGGGCGGGGCCCCGAGTGTGGGGCGGGGGCGGGGCCCTGAGTGTGGGGCGGAGCCCTGAGTGTGGACGGGGCCCCGAGTGTGGGGCAGGGGCGGGGCCCTGAGTGTGGGGCGGGGCCCTGAGTGTGAGTGAGACCCTGAGTGTGGGGCGGGGGCGGGGCCCTGAGTGTGGGGCGGAGCCCTGAGTGTGGGCGGGGCCCCGAGTGTGGGGCGGGGGCGGGGCCCTGAGTGTGGGGCGGAGCCCTGAGTGTGGGCGGGGCCCCGAGTGTGGGGCGGGGGCGGGGCCCTGAGTGTGGGGCGGGCGTGGGGCCCTGAGTGTGGGGCGGGGGTGGGGCCCCGAGTGTGGGGTGGGGGCGGGGGCGGGGCCCTGAGTGTGAGGCGGGGGCGGGGCCCTGAGTGTGGGGCGGGGGTGGGGCCCTGAGTGTGGGGCGGAGCCCTGAGTGTGGGCGGGGCCCCGAGTGTGGGGCGGGGGCGGGGCCCTGAGTGTGGGGCGGGGCCCTGAGTGTGGGGCGGGGGCGGGGCCCTGAGTGTGGGGTGGGGGCGGGGGCGGGGCCCTGAGTGTGGGGCGGGGGCGGGGCCCTGAGTGTGGGGTGGGGGCGGGGGCGGGGCCCTGAGTGTGGGGCGGGGGCGGGGCCCTGAGTTTGGGGCGGGGGCGGGGGCGGGGCCCTGAGTGTGGGGCGGAGCCCCGAGTGTGGGGCGGGGGCGGGGCCTTGAGTGTGGGGTGGGGGCGGGGCCCTGAGTGTGGGGTGGGGGCGGGGCCTTGAGTGTGGGGCGGGGGTGGGGCCCCGAGTGTGGGGTGGGGGCGGGGCCCCGAGTGTGGGGTGGGGGCGGGGGCGGGGCCCTGAGTGTGGGGTGGGGGCGGGGGCGGGGCCCCGAGTGTGGGGCGGGGGTGGGGGCGGGGCCCTGAGTGTGGGGCGGGGGTGGGGGCGGGGCCCTGAGTGTGGGGCGGGGGTGGGGGCGGGGCCCTGAGTGTGGGGCGGGGGTGGAGGCAGGGCCCTGAGTGTGAGGCGGGGGCGGGGCCCTGAGTGTGGGGCGGGGGTGGGGGCGGGGCCCTGAGTGTGGGGCGGGGCCCTGAGTGTGGGGCGGGGCCGGGGCCCCGAGTGTGGGGTGTGGGCGGTGGTGGGGCCCCGAGTGTGGGGCTGGGGCGGGGCCCTGAGTGTGGGGTGTGGGCGGGAGCGGGGCCCCGAGTGTGGGGTGTGGGCGGGAGCGGGGCCCCGAGTGTGGGGTGTGGGCGGGGCCCTGAGTGTGGGGTGTGGGCGGGAGCGGGGCCCCGAGTGTGGGGTGTGGGCGGGGCCCTGAGTGTGGGGTGTGGGCGGGGCCCTGAGTGTGGGGTGTGGGCGGGGGCGGGGCCCTGAGTGTGGGGTGTGGGCGGGGGCGGGGCCCCGAGTGTGGGGCTGGGGCGGGGCCATGAGTGTGGGGTGTGGGCGGGGCCCTGAGTGTGGGGTGTGGGCGGGGGCGGGGCCCCGAGTGTGGGGTGTGGGCGGGGCCCTGAGTGTGGGGTGTGGGCGGGGGCGGGGCCCCGAGTGTGGGGTGTGGGCGGGGGCGGGGCCCCGAGTGTGGGGTGTGGGCGGTGGTGGGGCCCCGAGTGTGGGGCTGGGGCGGGGCCCTGAGTGTGGGGTTTGGGCGGGGGCGGGGCCCCGAGTGTGGGGCTGGGGCGGGGCCCTGAGTGTGGGGTGTGGGCGGGGCCCCGAGTGTGGGGCGGGGGCGGGGCCCTGAGTGTGGGGTGTGGGCGGGGGCGGGGCCCCGAGTGTGGGGTGTGGGCGGGGCCCTGAGTGTGGGGTGTGGGCGGGGGCGGGGCCCCGAGTGTGGGGTGTGGGCGGGGGCGGGGCCCCGAGTGTGGGGCGGGGGCGGGGCCCTGAGTGGGGGCGGGGCACTAGGGGAGGGGTTACACACCTCTCTCAGGGCGCTAGGTCGGCTGAGCATGGGAAAATCCCGAGCTAAACAGCCGGCCTCGGAGCGCCCTGAGAGAGGCCTGGGGGGGGGGCGGGTGGGGCTGGGGTCCCTGAACAAAAACATTACCAATAAATCACTCATACCAGCATGACATAAATCGCAAAAATTAAAAATAAAACCCAATCACGCTGACCCGAGGTGGACATCACTGCCCTCACTGCGGCCGCTACATCTCGGGCACCCCGCTTTCCCCGGCGTTCCCACCAGGGGGCGTTGCTGGTCGGGCGGGAGCCAAGTATCGAGCCGATGTCACAACCCGGGGCGTTGCACACTGACTCACCTCTCCCAGGTGGTAACGCTCCGTGCCCTGAAAACCCGCGGGGCGCTGGGAGCTGGCCGCCCGCCCGGGAATGCTCACCGCCGCCATTGCTGCCCCTCTGGGGCGCTAACAGAGGCGGCAACAAGACCGAAAGTCTGGTCCGATTCAGTTTTACATTTGAGTCAATGAGAAATAAAAATTTGTCATGGAGTCATCAGCTTCTCAATGGCTTCCTGGAGACGTGTATCATGTGAATTGTCGGTCTACCATTTGACCAGGGTCAGCCGCTAATGTGTGCCGGGTTAGATTAGCTTGGCCGAGGTGTTGGCAGGAACATTACAATCAGCCTCAATGACCATAGACAAGGAGCAGATCGGGGGCCGGAGGAGCATGGAGGGGGGTCCTCATGGGGGGGATCGGAGGCCTGCGGGGGCCGTCTCTGAACTTGGGGGGGAGGATAGTGGTTTAGGTAGGGAGGCTGTATCTGGCACTGAGCTCCTGGGCCCAGAATCCTCACCTTGCATTACCTGCTGGGTTTCACAAGACGTGCAAAGCCCGGCCAACTGAAGTTAAACTCAAAATGCAGAGGCTTCCAGAATGTGGGAAGATTCAAGAGATCACGGCTGATCATCGACCTCAACTCTACTTTCCCACCCGATCCCCATATCCCTGGATTCCCCTAGATTCCAAACATCTATCGATCTCGGCCTTGAGTATACTCAACGACTGAGCCTCCCCAGCCCTCTGGGGCAGAGAATTCCAAAGATTCACCACCCTCTGAGTGAAGAAATTCCTCCTCAGCTCAGTCTTAAATGGCCAACCCCTTATCCTGAGACTGTGACCCCTGGTTCTAGACTCTCCAGCCCGGGGGAAACATCCTCCCTGCATCTACCCTAAGTTCCTCTTAATCTCTTCAAAATTTTGATCAGATCCAAGGGAATACAATCCTACTTTGTGTAATCACTCCTTGTAATTTATCGCTTGGAGTCCAGGTATCGCTCTCATTGTCAGCCGGGGCTCAGTGGGCAACACCCTCGCCTCTGAGTCAGAAGGTTGTGGGTTCAAGTCCCACTCCAGGGACTTGAGCACAAAAATCTAGGCTGACACTCCCAGTGCAGTGCTGAGGGAGTGCTGCACTGTCGGAGGTGCCGTCTTTCAGATGAGATGTTAAACCGAGGCCCTGTCAGCTCTCTCAGATGGATGTAAAAGATCCCGTGGCACTATTTCAAAGAAGATCTGAATTATTCCAGGTGTCCTGGGCAATATTTATCCCTTGATCAACATCACTAAAAACAGATTATCGGGTCATTATCACATTGTTGTTTGTGGGAGCTTGCTGTGCGCAAGTTGGCTTTCCTACAGTGACTACACTCCAAAAGCACTTCATTGGCTGCAAACCACATTGAGACGTCCGGTGGTCATGAAAGGCGCTATATAAATGCAAGTCTTTCTTTTCTTTCTTTAGGACCGAGACGAGGAGAAACTTCTTCACCCAGAGTGTGGTGAACCTGTGGAATTCTCTACCACAGGAAGTTGTTGAGGCCAATTCACTAAATATATTCAAAAAGGAGTTAGATGTAGTCCTTACTACTAGGGGGATCAAGGGGTATGGTGAGAAAGCAGGAAGGGGGTACTGAAGTTGCATGTTCAGCCATGAACTCATTGAATGGCGGTGCAGGCTCGTAGGGCCGAATGGCCTACACCTGCACCTATTTTCTATGTTTCTATGTTTCCTGAGGACTTTGTCAGTATATCAGACAGACTCCCTCGCTGCAAGTGAAAGAGTGCAGCCCTGAGACTCCCAGCCTTTACAGAGCAGCCAAGACACAACTCCGGGGCAGCCCGTGTGTCAAGATCTGAATTGCGACATTTTCTGCTCTCTGTGCAAGCTCGCAGTGTTGGGAGGCTGCCTGCCCAATCAGCTGTGTTTGGATAACCTCGGACCTGAGCCAGATATTCAACGAGTTGAAGATGGCCATTTCCTCGAAATCCAGAGCGTTTATGTCGAAATCCAAATTCGAGGAAAAAGCAACCAAAAAAGCGAGAATCCTGAGCGCGGTGCAGGAGGGAGGCACCTGACAAAGCTGTGTGGCTCCAATACCCAGCTCTCCTGTTTTAATCAGGACGTGTTCACATTAAGAAGCAATGCTGACCAAAGCAGCAGCAATACTAGACTTACAAGCTTGCAAAAAAATAAACAGCCGATTTGTCCATTCTGCAGAAAACTGTGCTCCCATTCCGGTGCCAAATCGAATTCCTCCTCTTCAATCCATTGCAGGTTTAAAGGCATCTCCCCAGAAGCCCAGCAAACACGTCTGGAATATCCCTCTATTGCCCCGCGTCCTGTTTGGAGGCGGTAACCGTCCAGGACCGGGACATTTATCGCCCAGCCCGGAAGTCTCCCCCCGCCCCACCCCACCCCCGGCAAGGAATTCAGCCCCATCGCCCCTCAATGGAGGCGGAGCGCTATTGGAGACGTAGGGCTGACATGGCACGACTCCCCTTCCTCTCCAATTAAAGGGGAAGGCCACTGCGGGCTCTGACGTCCAGGGACGCCCGTAACGGAGCGCTGGGGCACGGGCAATGCGAGGGGTCCACCGTTGTCGGGCTGATGCAATAGTCGGCCGACAAAATAAAATGGCAGCCCGGGATGCAGAAGGCCTCGCCCCGTGAGGGGCGCCCGTGGCAGCGGATGTCCGCCAGCCTCGCGGCCCGTAGGGCGATATCCCCCGCGGGGCGCGAAGGGGTCGGCGCGCATGCTGATGACATCATCGGCGGGTGTGCGCCATTCCGGGGCGCTAGTTTCAGGGCGCGGCGCTACCGACACTGCCACACCACCCCCCCCGCAAACATCCGGGACAATTTCCAGGGGTGTGCCCCCCTCCCCCGGGTGAAACCCCATCGCACCCCAGTAGCACCCCCTTGAGGCGCTAACGGGGCTATAAAAAAGGGGAAGTTTCAGCCCCAATCTGTTTCAGTGATGTTGATAGAGGGATAAATATTGGCCAGGACACCGGGGATAACTCCTGCTCTTCTTTGAAATAGTGCCATGGGATCTTTTACATCCACCTGAGAGAGCAGACGGGGCCTCGGTTTAATGTCTCATCTGAAAGACGGCACCTCCGACAGTGCAGCACTCCCTCAGCACTGCACTGGGAGTGTCAGCCTGGATTTATGTGCTCAGGGCCCTGGAGTGGGGCTTGAGGTTGCGACCAGCTGAGCCACACTGACACAAATATTAACGACACCTGCAATACAACAACACCTACATGTAGAAATTGAGGTCATGTACAACTCTCAGGAAATGAACTGAAAACGATTCACCAGCAGGGAGCTGAATTAGTTAAAACAGATCCAGCAATTCGTGGAAAATAAAAGGACTGAGAAACTATGAAATTTGATTGCAACTCTTATAACAATGCAAGTCTCCTGGCCAATACTTATGCCTTAATCAACATCATTAAAACAGATGATCTGGTCATTATCACATTGCTGTTTGTGGGAGCTTGCTGTGCGCAAGTTGGCTGCTGCCTTTCCCACATTACAACAGTGACCATATTCCAAAGGTATTTCATTGGCTGCAAAGCACGTTGAGACGTCTGGTGGTTGTGAAAGGCGCTATATAAATGCAAGTCTTTCTTTTACTTTCTTTAAACCTACGCTGCACTCCCTCCATTTAAAGTGGGGGCCAATATGTCTCTGGAGAGGTGGCTCACATATTTATACTTTAAAGGCAATTGAGTGGTTACTAAAGGAACAGCTGTTATATCCGTTTCCCGCATTGCAGTGGTGACTACACTCTGAGGAGTACTTCGTTGGCTGTAAAGTGCTTTGAGACGTCCGGTGGTCATGAAAGGCGCTATATAAATGTAACTCTTTCTTTTTTTTCTTTATTTTCAATCAACATGACAGAAAAATTATCCGGTCATTATCACATTGCTCTTTGTGGGAGCTTGCTGTGCGCAAATTGGTTGCTGTGTTTATCACATTACAACAGTGACTACACTCCAAAAGTACTTCATTGGCTGTAAGGCGCTTTGGGAATGTCTTGAGGTGCAAGTTCATAATTTCTTTCATTTAATTTCAATATTAGCCGTTTACCTCGGTGACAGAATCAATTTTGACAGTATTCAGAAATGAACACATATCTTTATTTCAAATTTTACCTATGAAAAGGGAACACGTTATTGTAATATATCGCTCCACCTTATGGATGACTGTGGTAATGCAACAGCTGATGTATATAACAAAAAGGATCCTGTGAGAAGGACTAGTGTGGTGCTGCAGGGCTCAATGCTGGGACCCCAGCAATTTACAATATACATCAATGATTTAGATGAAGGAATTAAATGTAATATCTCCAAGTTTGCAGATGACACTAAGCTGGGTGGCGGTGTGAGCTGTGAGGAGGACGCTAAGAGGCAGCAGGGTGACTTGGACAGGTTAGGTGAATGGGCAAATGCATGGCAGATGCAGTATAATGTGGATAAATGTGAGGTTATCCATTTTGGGGGCAAAAACACGAAGGCAGAATATTATCTGAATGGCGGCAGATGAGGAAAAGGGGAGGTGCAATGAGACCTGGGTGTCATGGTACATCAGTCATTGAAAGTGGGCATGCAGGTACAGCAGGCGGTGAAGAAGGCAAATGGTACGTTGGCCTTCATAGCGAGGAGATTTGAGTATAGGAGCAGGGAGATCTTGCTGCAGTTGTACAGGGCCTTGGTGAGGCCTCACCTGGAACATTGTGTTCAGTTTTGGTCTCCTAATCTGAGGAAGTACATTCTTGCTATTGAGGGAGTGCAGCGAAGGTTCACCAGACTGATTCCCGGGATGGCAGGACTGATATATGAAGAAAGACTGGATCAACTAGGCTTATACTCACTGGAATTTAGAAGGAGAGGGGATCTCATAGAAACATATAAAATTCTGACGGGATTGGACAGGTTAGATGCAGGAAGAATGTTCCCGATGTTGGGGAAGTCCAGAACCAGGGGTCACAGTCTAAGGATAAGAGGTAAGCCATTTAGGACCGAGATGAGGAGAAACTTCTTCACCCAGAGAGTGGTGAACCTGTGGAATTCTCTACCACAGAAAGTTTTTGATGCCAGTTCGTTAGATATATTCAAAAGGGAGTTAGATATGGCCCTTATGGCTAAAGGTATCAAAGGGTATGGAGAGAAAGCAGGAATGGGGTACTGAAGTTGAATGATCAGCCATGATCTTATTGAATGGTGGTGCAGGCTCGAAGGGCTGAATGGCCTACTCCTGCACCTATTTTCTGTGTTTCTATGTCACATGACAAGTTCCTGCAGAGCTATCTTGTGTGCAGTGTGTTTGTGATGTGAAGAATCTATCGCAGTTGTTGCCTATCGAGGCAAGGGAATATACATTAAATGGTACGACACTGAAAAGTGTAGAGGAACAAAGGGACCTGGGAGTGCAGGTCCACAGATCCCTGAAGGTAGCAGGCCAGGTAGATAAGGTGGTTAAGAAGGCATACGGAATACTTGCCTTTATTAGCCGAGGCATGGAATACAAGAGCAGGGAGGTTGTGCTTGAACTATATAAGACACTGGTTAGGTCGCAGCTGGAGTACTGCGTGCAGTTCTGGTCACCACATTACAGGAAATATGTGATTACTCCGGAAAGGGTGCAAAGGAGATTTACAAGAATATTGCCTGGACTGGAGAATTTTGGCTATGAGGAAAGATTGGAGATGCTGGGTCTGTTTACTTTGGAACAGAGGAGGCTGAGGGGAGACCTGATTGAGGTGTGTAACATTATGAGGGGCCTGGATAGGAAAGACCTGTTTCCCTTGGCAGATGGGTCAACAACCAGGGGGCATAGATTTAAAGTAATTGGGACGAGGTTTAGAGGGGATTTGAGGGGAAATCTTTTCACCCAGAGGGTGGTGGGGGTCTGGAACTCACTGCCTGAAAGGGTGATAGGGGCAGAATCCCTCACCACATTTAAAAAGTACCTAAAGTGCCGTAACCTACAGGGCTACGGACCGAGAGCTGGAAAGTGGGATTAGGCTGGGTAGCTCTTGGTCGGCCGGCGCGGACACGATGGGCCGAATGGCCTCCTTCTGTACTGTAAATTCCTATTGTAGAATTTATTTTCTTAGTTCTTTAGGCAAGGTATGTCTCAGCCTTTGCACCCTATTAGTTTAATGAACTGATTACCAGTTTATCTTAATTTGTCCCCTCAGTGTGTTGCCAATGGGTCATTTGCAGAGAGAATTATGAGCTGCAGACACAAGGCAGTTTATTCAAACAATGGTGCGGAACAGCGGAGTGCCATCCTGACACAGCTCCTCATCCCGTGCAGCTCACACTGAGCGATTCTCAACAAGCATGTCCCCCTCGGGCCTCGGTCAAACATTAAGCTGCTATTTACTGTAAAACAGCAGCTATTTACTTTGTTCAACACTGTGGGT